>NC_052165.1:84692926-84848374 GCF_902713615.1 Scyliorhinus canicula | reverse complement strand
CCCCCCCACCACTCTCCAGCGGGATTGATATTTAGATATTCCCCCCCCCCCCCCCACTCTCCAGCGACACTGATATTTTGATATTTTCCACCCCCCCCCCCCCCCACAGCGGGATTGATATGTAGGTATTCTCCCCGACCCCCACTCTCCAGCGGGATCACTATGTAGGTATTCTTGACCCCCCCCCCACTCTCCAGCGACATTGATATTTAGATATTTTCTGCCCCCCCCCCCCCCCCCCCGCGGGATTGATATTTAGATATTTCCCGCCCCCCCCCCCCCCTCACTCTCCAGCGACATTGATATTTAGATATTTCCGCCCCCCCCCCCCCCAGTCTCCAGCGGGATTGATATTTAGATATTCTCCCCCCCCCCCCTCACTCTCCAGCGGGATTGGTATTTAGATATTCCCTACCCCCACCACTCTCCAGCGGTATTGATATTTAGATATTCTCCCCCCCCACCCACTCTCCAGCGGGATTGATATTTAGATATTCTCCGCCCACCCCCCCCCCACTCTCCAGCGGGATTGATATTTAGAGACCCCCCCCACCTACCTCACTCGCCAGTGAGATTGATATTTAGATATTTTCCCGCCCCAGCCCCACCTACTCTCCAGCTGGGTTGATATTTAGTTATTCTCCCCCACCCCGCAGCGGGATCGATATTTAGAAATTCTTCCCCCCCCCTCACTCCCAAGCAGGATTGATATTTAGACTCCCCCCCCCCCTCACTCTCCAGCGGGATTGATATTTAGATATTTTCCCCCCCCCCTCACTCTCCAGCGGGATTGATATTTAGATATTTTCCCGCCCCCCCCCCTCCTCTACAGCTGGATTGATATTTAGAAATTCTTCGCCCCCCCCCACTCTACAGCGGGATTGATATTTAGATATTCTACCGCACCCCTCACTCCCAAGCAGGATTGATATTCAGAGATGCTCCCCCTCACTCCAGCGGGATTGATATTTAGATATTCTCCGCCCCCATCACTCTCCAGTGGGATTGATATTTAGATATTTTCCCGCCCCCCCCCCCCTCCTCTACAGCTGGATTGATATTTAGAAATTCTTCGCCCCCCCCCCCCACTCTACAGCGGGATTGATATTTAGATATTCTACCGCACCCCTCACTCCCAAGCAGGATTGATATTCAGAGATGCTCCCCCCCTCACTCCAGCGGGATTGATATTTAGATATTCTCCGCCCCCATCACTCTCCAGTGGATTGATATTTAGATATTCTCCGCCCCCCCCCCCCCCCCCCCCACCCACTCTCCAGCGGGATTGATATTTAGATATTCTCCGCCCCCCCCCACTCTCCAGCGGGATTGATATTTAGATATTCTCCGCCCCCATCACTCTCCAGCGGGATTTATATTTAGATATTCTCCACCCCACCCCTACCCTCCAGCTGGATTGATGTTTAGATATCCCCCCCCTGCCCCACCCCCCCCCCCCCCACACACACACACACACAAAAGCTGGATAAATACTCCTCCGCCCTCCAGCAGGATAAATAATGAATCTGTTATGGGCCAGGGTTTAGAGAACACCAAAGTCCATCATGAAGTTCAGCTGACCAACAACTTTTAATAAATTTTGGTTATGAGAAGCACAAGGGCCCACTTCCAGGTGTTATGCAACAGAGACCTAAAGTATTTTTGAACAAAACGATGTTTATTCTATGAATCCAGTTAACATTTTGTAAACACACAGTAAACATCTCATCAACTCCCAACACTGATACCCCCCCAAAGATACAGTACTCTATTGTTAACCCGTAATAACTTTCCTAACAACATCCATAAACAACCTTTTCCTCTGCCAGAAGCTCTCCGGTCAGGGCCTCGGAGTACTTTCTGTTGCCCTCAGGATGGAGTCAATCAACTGTTGCCTGGTCTCCCCATCTTCCCCGTCTCTGCGAGCCTTGTGCACTTCAATTTCTCCCCTGATCACGGCCTTCAGTGCCTCCCAGAATATGGAAAGTGAGACTGCCCCGTTCCGGCTATTTGTAAAGTACTCACCATGTCCTGTGGTATTTGCTGGCAAAAGGTCTTGTTGGCCAATAAGTCCGTGTCCAGCCTCTATGTGGGCGCTGGGCACGGCTCGTCTCCAACCTCACATTCATGTCATGTGGAGCATAGTCGAAGATGACTATCGCGGAGTATTCCGCTCTCATTATTCCTGGAAGCACTGATTTGATTTCCCCACTGCAAAGAAGTCGATCTGGATGTATACTTCGTGGACCGGTGAGAACAACGATGGCAGCACAGTAGTTAGCAGTATGGCTTCACAGCTCCAGGGTCCCAGGTTTGATTCCCAGTTTGGGTCACTGTCTGTGCGGAGTCTGCATGTTCTCCCCGTGTCTGCGTGGGTTTCTTCCGGATGCTCTGGTTTCCTCCCACAAGTCCCAGGGACATGCTGTTAGGTGAATTGGATACCCAGAGTTCTCCCTCAGTGCACTCGAACAGGCGCCGGAATGTGGCGACTCGGGGCTTTTCACAGTAACTTCATTGCAGTGTTAATGTAAGCCTACTTGTGACAATAAAGATTATTATTGTTAAATTCCCTCTCGCAGGGTTGCAGGAACCTCCATGGGTCCACTGCCCTCATCTGTTTCATGGATGTTCCCAGTTCCCTAGCTATGCCTGTCTTTTCCCCCATTCTGGGGTTTGATCGGTCAGCCAGCGGGTCCTGTACGCAGTTAAAGTCGTCCCCCATAATTAGTCGGTGTGTGTCAATGTCAGAGATTTCCGCCATCTTTATAAAGTCTGTTAGGTGTGTACACATTTACCAGGACTGCCGGTGTCCCGTCTCGGACACAGCTGACCATGACGTACCATTCCACTGGGTTCGTAACCGTCTGGTCTCCGTGAACCTCGTCCTCTTACTCATCAGTATGGCTACTCCCCTAACCCTCATCCCGTAGCACAAATGGTGCATCCCACCTAGCTCTTTCTTACCAGCAGTCGGTCTTTCTCCCTCAGGTGTGTCTCCTGTTGGAAGGTTATGTCGGCCTTCAGGCTTCTTAGGTGGGCGAAGATCTATTCATTGGGTCGTTAAGTCCCCGGACGTTCCAGGTGACTATTGAGAAGTGGGGGGGGGGGGGGGGGGGAAAGACTTTCTGTCCCCCCCGTTCCTATGGGATCAACCATATTTCCCTGGTGGACGCGACCCTGCAATCCGGGGTTTCCCTTTGTTGAAAGGCCATCCAAAATGGCCGCGGTCACCGCTCTCACCATGAGGTCGGCCATTTGCACTGCGGGGTTCCCCTTTGTTTAGGGACCCTCCAAAGTGGCTGCTTGCGGCGCCATTTTGTTTCCTCAGCCTGCTCCTTACCTGTCAAATCCAATCCGAGCACCAACTCTTTTTCTCCGTTCTATTCCCTATGTGTTCATAGAATTTACAGTGCAGGAGGCTATTCGGCCCATCAGGTCTGCACTGGCCATTGGAAAGAGCACCCCAGTTAAGCCCACACTTCCAACCTATCCCCGTAATCCAGTAACCTCACCTCACCTTTTTTCGACACCAAGGGCAATTTATCATGGCCAACCCACCCAACCTGCACATCTTTGGACTGTGGGAGGAAACCAGAGCCCCCGGAGGAAACCCACGCACACACGGGGAGAATGTGCAGACTCCGCACAGACAGTGACCCAAGCCGGGAATCGAACCTGGGACCACTCGAGCTGTGAAGCAACTGCGCTAACCAGTGTGCTATCGTGTTCTTTGTTTCCCCCCCCCTGCCTCCCCCTCCTCGCATCTCCCCCGCCTTTGTGACTCCACGAGGCAGTACAGTCCTGTGTAAACACATAGCATTCATCGCTGCCGTGCCAGTTCTTTGTCCAGGCCGTTGGTCCATACAAAATTGTTTGCTTCTGCCGTGGTGTTGAAATAATATTCTTTTCTCTGGTACGAGGGGCTGGTTTAGCACACTGTGCTAAATAGCTGGCTTTTAAAGCAGACCAAGGCAGGCCAGCAGAACGGTTCAATTCCCGTACCAGCCTCCCCGGACAGGTGCCGGAATGTGGAGACTAGGGGCTTTTCACAGTAACTTCATTGAAGCCTACTCGTGACAATAAGCGATTTTCATTTCATTTCATATGACCCAAAGTCTGGCTGGGAATAGCATGCCAAATTGCGCCCCACTTCTTGTAAAGCGCCGACTTTTGTCTTGTTAAACTCGGCCCTTTCCTTTGTCAGCTCTGCCCCAATGTTCTGATAGAACTGGATTTCTATGCCATTCCCATATGCTTGGCTCTGTTTGTCTAGCCAATCGCAGGATCCTTTCCCGATCCTGGTATCTTGCAACTTCAGCATGATCGCTCTTGGCTGCTCCCCCGCCTTGGGCTTCGGTCTGAGCAACCTGTGTGCTCTGTTGAATTCTGGGGAGGAGAGCCACCTGATATGCGTCCGCTCAGCGTATCACCGGATGTTCCTCCCCCTGCCACCTCCACCTCCCCATCCAGCAGGATAAATATTCAATAGCCCTCCACCCCTGCTCCAGCGGGATAAATAATCAACACCCCTCCACCCCCCATCCAGCGGGATAAATATTCAATACCCCCCCCCCCCCCATCCAGCGGGATAAATATTCAATACCCCCCCACCTCCCATCCAGCGGGATAAATATTCAATACCCCCCCCACCTCCCATCCAGCGGGATAAATATTCAATACCCCTCCACCTCCCATCCAGCGGGATAAATATTCAATACCCCTCCACCTCCCATCCAGCGGGATAAATATTCAATATCTCTCTGCCACCCACACCCCTCTCCTGCGGGATAAATATTCAATACCCCCCCCCCCCTCATCCAGAAGGATAAATATTCAATACCCCTCTGCCCCCCCCCCCCCCCCCTCCAGCGGGATCAATATTCAATATCCCTCTGCTGCCCCCCCCTTGTGGGATAAATATTCAATACCCCTCCGCCCCCCTCCAGCCGGATAAATATTCAATACCCCTCCGCCCCCCTCCAGCCGGATAAATTCAATACCCCTCCGCCCCCCTCCAGCGAGATAAATATTCTATTCCCCTCCGCCCCCCTCCAGCGGGATCAATATTCAATACCCCTCTGCCCCCCTCCAGTGAGATAAATATTCAATACCACTCTGCCCCCTCCAGTGAGATAAATATTCAATACCCCTCTGCCCCCTCCAGCCGGATAAATATTCAATACCCCTCCGCCCCCCTCCAGCCGGATAAATATTCAATACCCCTCCGCCCCCCTCCAGCCGGATAAATATTCAATACCCCTCCGCCCCCCTCCAGCCGGATAAATATTCAATACCCCTCCGCCCCCCTCCAGCCGGATAAATATTCAATACCCCTTTGCCCCCCTCCAGTGAGATAAATATTCTATTCCCCTCCGCCCCCCTCCAGCCGGATAAATATTCAATACCCCTCCGCCCCCCTCCAGCGGGATCAATATTCAATACCCCTCTGCCCCCCTCCAGTGAGATAAATATTCAATACCCCTCCGCCCCCCCCCTCCAGTGAGATAAATATTCAATACCCCTCTGCCCCCTCCAGCCGGATAAATATTCAATACCCCTCTGCCACCCCTCCAGCCGGATAAATATTCAATACCCCTCTGCTCCATCTCCAGCCGGATAAATATTCAATACCCCTCTGCCCCCCTCCTGCCGGATGAATATTCAATACCCCTATTCCCCCCTCCAGCCGGATAAATATTCAATACCCCTCCGATTCCCTCCAGCCGGATAAATATTCAATACCCCTCTGCCCCCCCCCCCACCCCTTGTGGGATAAATATTCAATACCCCTCTGCCCCCCCTCTGCCCCCCCCCACCCCCCCCCCCCCCCCCCCCTTGTGGGATAAATATTCAATACCCCTCTGCCCCCCTCCTGCCGGATAAATATTCAATACCCCTCTGCCTCCCTCCAGCCGGATAAATATTCAATACCCCTCCGCCACACCCTCCAGCCGGATAAATATTCAATATCCCTCCGACCCCCTCCAGCCGGATAAATATTCAATACCCCTCCGACCCCCTCCAGCCGGATAAATATTCAATACCCCTCTCCCCCCCTCCTGCCGGATAAATATTCAATATCCCTCCGACCCCCTCCAGCCGGATAAATATTCAATATCCCTCCAACCCCCTCCAGCCGGATAAATATTCAATACCCCTCCGCCCCCCTCCTGCTGGATAAATATTCAATATCCCTCCGACCCCCTCCAGCCGGATAAATATTCAATACCCCTCCGACCCCCTCCAGCCGGATAAATATTCAATACCCCTCTCCCCCCCTCCTGCCGGATAAATATTCAATATCCCTCCGACCCCCTCCAGCCGGATAAATATTCAATATCCCTCCGACCCCCTCCAGCCGGATAAATATTCAATACCCCTCCGCCCCCCTCCTGCCGGATAAATATTCAATACCCCTCTGCCCCCTCCAGCCGGATAAATATTCAATACCCCTCCGCCCCCCCCCTCCAGCCGGATAAATATTCAATACCCCTCTGCCCCCTCCAGCCGGATAAATATTCAATACCCCTCTGCCCCCCTCCTGCCGGATAAATATTCAATACCCCTATTCCCCCCTCCAGCCGGATAAATATTCAATACCCCTCCGATTCCCTCCAGCCGGATAAATATTCAATACCCCTCTGCCCCCCCCCCCCCCCCCCCCCCCCTGCTGCCCCCCCCCCTCTGCTGCCCCCCCCCCCTTGTGGGATAAATATTCAATACCCCTCCGCCCCCCTCCTGCCGGATAAATATTCAATACCCCTCCGCCACCCCCTCCAGCCGGATAAATATTCAATATCCCTCCGACCCCCTCCAGCCGGATAAATATTCAATACCCCTCTGACCCCCTCCAGCCGGATAAATATTCAATACCCCTCTCCCCCCCTCATGCCGGATAAATATTCAATATCCCTCCGACCCCCTCCAGCCGGATAAATATTCAATATCCCTCCGACCCCCTCCAGCCGGATAAATATTCAATACCCCTCTGCCCCCCTCCTGCCGGATAAATATTCAATACCCCTCCGCCACCCCCTCCAGCCGGATAAATATTCAATATCCCTCCGACCCCCTCCAGCCGGATAAATATTCAATACCCCTCTGACCCCCTCCAGCCGGATAAATATTCAATACCCCTCTCCCCCCCTCATGCCGGATAAATATTCAATATCCCTCCGACCCCCTCCAGCCGGATAAATATTCAATATCCCTCCGACCCCCTCCAGCCGGATAAATATTCAATACCCCTCCGCCCCCCTCCTGCCGGATAAATATTCAATACCCCTCTGCCCCCTCCAGCCGGATAAATATTCAAGACCCCTCCGCCCCCCCCCCTCCAGCCGGATAAATATTCAATACCCCTCTGCCCCCTCCAGTCGGATAAATATTCAATACCCCTCTGCCCCCCTCCAGCCGGATAAATATTCAATACCCCTCTGCTCCATCTCCAGCCGGATAAATATTCAATACCCCTCTGCCCCCCTCCTGCCGGATAAATATTCAATACCCCTATTCCCCCCTCCAGCCGGATAAATATTCAATACCCCTCCGATTCCCTCCAGCCGGATAAATATTCAATACCCCTCTGCCCCCCCCCTTGTGGGATAAATATTCAATACCCCTCTGCCCCCCTCCTGCCGGATAAATATTCAATACCCCTATGCCTCCCTCCAGCCGGATAAATATTCAATACCCCTCCGCCACACCCTCCAGCCGGATAAATATTCAATATCCCTCCGACCCCCTCCAGCCGGATAAATATTCAATACCCCTCCGACCCCCTCCAGCCGGATAAATATTCAATACCCCTCTCCCCCCCTCCTGCCGGATAAATATTTAATATCCCTCCGACCCCCTCCAGCCGGATAAATATTCAATATCCCTCCGACCCCCTCCAGCCGGATAAATATTCAATACCCCTCCGCCCCCCCTCCTGCCGGATAAATATTCAATACCCCTCTGCCCCCTCCAGCCGGATAAATATTCAATACCCCTCCGCCCCCCCCTCCAGCCGGATAAATATTCAATACCCCTCTGCCCCCTCCAGCCGGATAAATATTCAATACCCCTCCGTCCCCCCTCCAGCCGGATAAATATTCAATACCCCTCTTCCCCCCCCTCCAGTGAGATAAATATTCATAGAACATAGATAGAACAGTACAGCACAGAACAGGCCCTTCGGCCCTCGATGTTGTGCCGAGCAATGATCACCCTACTCAAACCCACGTATCCACCCTATACCCGTAACCCAACAACCCCCCCTTAACCTTACTTTTGAGGACAATTTACGGGCAATTTAGCATGGCCAATCCACCTAACCCGCACATCTTTGGACTGTGGGAGGAAACCGGAGCACCCGGAGGAAACCCACGCACACAGTGGGAGGACGTGCAGACTCCGCACAGACAGTGACCCAGCCGGGAATCGAACCTGGGACCCTGGAGCTGTGAAGCATTTATGCTAACCACCATGCTACCGTGCTGCCCCCAAATACCCCTTCAATACCCCTCTGCCCCCTCCAGCCGGATAAATATTCAATACCCCTCTTCCCCCCCTCCAGTGAGATAAATATTCAATACCCCTCTGCCCCCCTCCAGCAAGATAAATACTCCCATTCTCCAGCATGATAAATATTCCACCCCCCCAGTGGGATACATTTTCTTCCCCCTCTTCCTCCCCCCCCCCCCCCCCACACACAAAGTGTGATAATTATTAATACCCCTCATCACATTTATTGTTCATGAGTCGTTGTCTTAGACTTCATCCTCTGTGTTCTTTTTGTGAACACCGTAGTGTTCAGATGAGAAATTGATAGTGGACGATTGAAATACTGAAATATACAATCTACCAGCTGACCAGAAGAATGCTGTAAGAGGACATGATATTTTTGATAAAGAGAGGGGGGTGTCCGAGTCAAGTTGTAGAGACATTTATTAATACAATACTATAGATGTGAGGCCGGCTGCAATTTACCGGGTCCTCTCTCCTTTCTAGTCAGCCTCACACTGGCTGACCTTTTCTGCCAGTGCTAGTAAGCTAACCACACCCCCAAGGGGATGGGAGAGCTTGCACTCCCAATGAGCACAGGGGAACAATCATCCTCAACTGGATGTGTCAGGTGCAGGTTACTACAATATTCTTAAAATGAATAAAAGGAACTAGATTTTTAAAAAAAAAATCACACCTTTCTTGTGATTAAGTTCTGCTTCCAAGGCTTCTCTCACTTTGCCCACCCAGTTGTCATATGACTGGGCTCGCTCTTTCACCCCATAAAGCATTGATGGGAGCTCATCCAGTGTGTAACGGTATCTAGTTTTGGGTGTGAGAAAAAGAAAACTTCACCATCTTTGTACATCCATTTCTTAATTTTCTTTATATAGGATCATATAGGACGGAAACACGCTATTCAACAGAACCAGTCTATGGAGCGAGAGTTTTACAGCACAGAAAGAGGCCCTTTGGCGCAATGTATCTGTGCCAGCCATTAAACACCTATCTGATCTAATCAGCACTTGGCCTGTAGCCTTGTATGCTATGGTACATCAAGTGCTCATTTCAAGGCTTCTTAAAAGTTGGAGGTTCCTGCCTCTACCATCTCTTCAGGCAGAAAGGTCCAAATTTCCACTCCCCTCTGGGTGATGAACTTTTTCCTAAATCCCCCCCCCTCTAAATCTCCTGCTCATGAACTTAAATTTATGCCCTCTGGTTATTGCCCTCTCTAGTTCCACCTGGAGCTTTATCCCATCTCTCATCCTCTAAATCGGTTATTGTAACCTTCTACTCCCTTCTCCTGCATATGTTTGTTTAGCTTCCCCTTATCTTCATCTATACCATTCACTTCAACCATTCCCTTTTGGTAGCAGGGAAGTAAAGCAACAAGAGGTCAGGTTGAACTTAGATAAGGCACTAAGTTAGGCCTCATCTGGAGACTGCATCCAGTTATGGGCGCAATGCTTGAGGAACTGTAGTGATGTGGATAGTTTGGAGAGATTGGGTGTGTTTTTCTCGGGGAAGGAAAGCTGAGGAGACTTGATAGAGGGATTCAGGATCCTGAGGAGTATGGACAGGGTAAAAAGTGAGAAACTGTTCCCTCTCAAGAGTACATCAATAACTAGAGGCCACTGCTTCAAAATAATGGACCAAATGACTACTCGCGTCTACATGTTAGGAGAACAATTTATTTCACCCGGAAGGTGGTTGGAGTCTGGAATGAGCCTCCTGAGAGGGTGGTGGAGGCAGATTCAATTGAGGTATTCAACCAGGAAATTGGCTATCTGAAAAGAAAGGACGTGTAAGGTTACGGGGAAAAGACCAGGGAGCGGGATTAGATAGAATGCTTTCAGAAGCCAGTGTAGACTCAATGGGCTGAATGGCCTCCTTCTGCACTGTAAAGATTCTGTTATTCTCACCACTCTCTGGGTAAAGTAGTTTCTTCTGAATTTCCTATTCAACTTCTTGGTGACTACCTTATGTTAATGGCCTCCAGTTATTGTCTTCCCCACAAATGGTACGATTCTCATGGTATACATTCCATCCAAACCTCTCATAATTGTAACGGTTAGGTCACCCTTCAGCCTACATTTTTCAAAATAAAACAGACCTGTCCTGCCAATCATTTCCTGATTGGTTTACCTGGCATCATCCTCATAAATCTTTGTTGATTTGATAATCAGATAAACTGACAATGCCTCACCCAACATAGACAGAAACGGACCTCACATTCTACTGTGGAGAGGGTGCAAACGCAGGAGAGAGTTGAAGCCTGGCTTGAGGACCTCTGCTGCCCTCCCTCACTCTGGGCTACTTATCCTTTGTCCAAACACCCATGGCTCCAGGATTGGCCTGCTGAACCACCAGTGGATACACAAATCGTGAATCCTGACAGAAGGCATCCTCATTGAGGGATTGACAACAATGATGAAGAGGTGGATACTCAACGAGACCTTGGTGTCCTCGGGCATCAGTGGCTGAAAATAAGCGTGTAGGTACAGCAGGCAGTAAAGAATACAAATGGTATGTTGGCTTTCATAGTGAGCGGATTGGAGTAGAGGAATAAAGGACATTTTATTGCAATTGTATAGGGTACTGGTGAGGCCACTTGTATTGTGTATGTTTTGGTGTCCTTAAAAAGGCAAATAAGAGGGCAGCACAGTGGTTAGCATTGCTGCCTCACGGCGCCGAGGTCCCAGGTTCGATCCGGGCTCTAGGTTACTGTCCGTGTGGAGTTTACACAGTCTCCCCGTGTTTGAGTAGGTTTCGCTCCCACAACCCAAAGATGTGCAGGTTAGGTGGATTGGCCACGTTAAATTGCTCCTTAATTGGAAAAAATTAATTGGTTACTCAAAATTTATTTTCCAAAAAGGTAAATAGAATGTTAGCATCTATTGCAAAAGTACTGGAGTATAAAAGTAGAGTTGCAATTGTATAGGGTGTTGGTGAGATCCCATCTGGAGTAGTGTCCAGTTTTGGTCTCCTTATTTGAGGAAGGATGTGGTGGCATTGGAGGCAGTTCAGAGGAGGTTCACCAGATTGATTCCGGGGATGAAAGGGTTGACGTATGAGGAGATTAGACAGGTTGGGCTAATATTCACTGGCATTTAGGAGATGGGTTCTGATCAAGGTATACAAAATACTAAAAGGGACTGATAAAGTAAACATAGACAAAATGTTTCCCCTTGTAGAGCAATCTAAAACGAGAGGTCACAGATATAGGTTGAGATGCGGTAGATTTAGAACTGAGATGAGGAGGAATTACTTCGCGCAGAGGGTGGCCAATTTGTGAAACTTGTGGTGGAATCTGAGTTATTAAATGGTTTCAAGAAGTCATGATGTGGAGATGCCGGCATTGGACGGGGGTGAGTACAGTAAGAAGTCTTACAACACCTGGTTAAAGTCCAACAGGTTTGTTTCAAACACGAGCTTTCAGAGCACTGCTCATTCACCCGAGGAAGGAGCAGGGCTCCGAAGGCGAGTGTTTGAAACAAATCTGTTAGACTTTAACCTTCTGTTGTAAGACTGGTTTCAAGAAGGAGATAGATATATATCTGATTTTTTAAAACGGTTAAAGGGATATAGGAACAGGTGGGGAGGTGGATTTGAGAACAAGAGGCGATCAGCCATGATCTGATCGAATGGTCCGGAGCAGGCTCGAAGGGCTAAATTGCCTACTTCTGCTCCTAATTCTGTATTTCTTATCTGAGGATGTTCTTGCCATGGAGGGAGTGCAGCAAAGGTTTACCAGGCAGATTCCTGGGATGGTAGAACTGTCATAAGAGGAAACACCAAACCGGTTACGATTATAATCATTGGAGTTTAGAAGAATAAGAGGGGATCTCAGAAATTTAGCAAATTCTTTATTTTAAAATTTCCAAATAAGGGGTCATTCCACCTATCCTGCACATCTTTGGGTTGTGAGGGAGGCAGTGGCGTAGTGGTATTGTGGCAAGACTAGTAATCCAGAGACCCAGAATCACTCTCTGGGCACTTGGGTTCAAATCCCGCCTTGGCAAGAGGTGACATTTGAATTCAATTTTTTTTTTTTTAAATCTGGAATTAAAAGTCTAAAGATGACCATAAAACTATTGTCGATTATCATAAAACCTATCTGGCTCATTAATGTCTTTGAGGGAAGAAAATCTGTCTTCCTTACCTAGTCTGGCCTACCTGTGACTCCAGACCCACAGCAATGTGGTTGACTCTTACATGCCCTCAGGGATGGGCAAGAAATGCTGGCCCACAACTCATGAACAAATTTTTAAAAAAGAGACAGGGAGAATGTGCAAACTCCACACGGACAGTGACCCGGGGCCGGGATCGAACCCAGGTCCTTGGCGCCATGAGACAGAAACTTATAAAATTGTAACAGGATTAGGCAGGGTAGATTGAATCTTCCTGATGGTGGGGGAGCCCAAAATTAGGGGTCATAGTTTGAGGATAAGGACTGAGGTGAGGAGAAACTACTTCACCCAGGGAGTGGTGAATCGGTAGAATTCGCCACCACAGACACTAGTTCAGGATAAAAAGCTATGTCATTTTAAGGAGTTAGATTTCGCTCCTGCGGTTAAAAGAATCAAGGGATATGGGGGTGGGAAGGGGAGGGGGAGAAGGAGGGATTAGGGTATTGAACTTGGTGATCAGCCATGATCGTAATGAATGGCAGTGCATGCTCGAAGGGCCAAATGGCCTCTTCCTCCTTCTATTTTTTATCCCAATGTCTTAGTCATCCGTGGGGTCTCAACAGTTTTCTCTTCCCTTTTTGTGAAATACTTTTCCTGCTTTCTGTTGAACACCATTTCAAATGTTGATCATTGCTCTTCGACATTGTTGTTGGCCAATATTGTTCCCAACATCAATTCGTAACCCCTCAACTTCAGTTTTCTCCAATCTTTTAACTTGGTTTTCATCATACTTGGGGTCTTCACTATTATCATCTTAAAGTATATTATATTAGGGTCACTGTTGCTTAGATATTCCCTCCCTCTTACTTCACTTACCTACTCTGGTTCATATCCGGTTTCTAGATCAAATGGCACATTTTCCCCTGTTGGGCTATTTAGAAAGAAGTTCACTGCATTATAGGACTCAATTTCCCAATCCTCTTTAACCTCTTACCGAGCTCCTTCTTTCCACCTGTATCATTGGCACCAAATCGACCACATCTACTGTCTGTTCACCACTATCACACCCCAAAAATTTCATCCACTCAAACTCTTTGCAGTCACTTGGTGACATTCTATGATCAAGGCAACAGCATTCCATATGAGGTTAAAGTCTCCAGCCACAGAAAATTCTTTATGTTACCCTTTCACGATTGTTTTGCCAATCTTCATCCTGCTCCCCCACACAGCTGAGCCAGCCACGGTACCATGGACCAGGCTCTGGCTGCCTCACCAGAGAAATGGCTATTCTTACCGATAGTCAGAACTGAATATTGTTTGGAGACTGAAATGTACTCAAAAGGTTTCCAACTACCTCAACTGTCCAGTGGTCACCCACTCACTCTCTGCATAACCTTAAGCTGCAGAGTGGCCATCATCCAGAATCTCTTAGCCTCATGGAATCACTGCTGTGACTCCAGCTGCTGCCCAAGTTCTGGAAAATCTCGGATCAGGCTTCTCCAGCTGATGACACTTTGTGCATATATGGTTGTCCAGGACACAAGAAACAACCCGGAGTTCCAACATGAAATATTCACTCCACTGGTCTGAGAACCATGGTTTTCGGCTTTTGTTAGATTCAAGGGACAGTGCTCAGTGGGCATTCTCCACAATCAGAGTGAGCACAAACCACAAAAAGAACCACCAACAAAGCTCAATGGCTAACAAAATGGTCAAAGTCAGAGACCCCAAACAAAGATTCATTCGTGACCATTTATACAAATATTAATTAGTTAGATATACACAAACACAACATCCTAACTTACCTGAGACAATGGTTTGCCACTGGGCAACTGCATAGGTCACTAACATGATAAAGGCACACCAGCTTATTGGGATCACAGGCACAAGTAATAGCAGACAGGAAACATGTGGTCTTGCATGTTTCACACTGACGTTCATCATCTGGTAGCAGCTCAAATGCCTCCTGTTCAGAATCAGCAACTCCCTGGAAATGGACACAAAATTATCATTAATCCTCGAGGATCTTGCATCAACAACAACAAATTTTATTTATATGATGTCTCCACGAGGCTTCAGCAAACATTATAAAACAAAATATGACACCAAGCTACAGGAAGACGTTAGGTCAGATGGCCAAAAACTTCATCAGATAAGCAAGGGAAAAATGGAAAAAAAAAAATCTTACTTCACAAAATATAACTTTATGCTGCAACTGGACATGGTGTTAGTGAGGCCACACCTGGAGTATTGTGTTCAGTTTTTGTCTCCTTACCCGAGAAAGGACGTACTAGCGCTGGAGGGTGTGCAGAGGAGATTCAATAGGTTAATCCCAGAGCTGAAAGGGTTGGATTACGAAGAGAGGTTGAGTAGACTGGGACTGTACTCATTGGAATTTAGAACAATGCGGGGGGGATTTAATAGAAACGTATAAAATTATGAAGGGAATAGATAGGATAGATGCGGGAAGATTGTTTCCACTGGCGGGTGAAAGCAGAACTAGGGGGCATAGCCACAAAATAAGGGATTTAGGACTGAGTTTAGGAGGAACTTCTTCACCCAAAGGGTTGTGAATCAATTTAATTTCCTGCCCATTGAAGCAGTTGAGGCTCCTTCATTAAATGTTTTCAAGATAAATAGTTTTTTGAAGAATAAAGGATAATGGTGTTCGGGCGGGAAAGTGGAGCTGAGTCCACAAAAGATCAGCCATGATCTCATTGAATGGTGGAGCAGGCTCGAAGGGCAGATGGCCTACGCCTGCTCAGAGTTTTTATATTCTTATAAACACACAAAAACACTAATAATGCTACCAATGTAATCTGTAGAAACATACTAACGAACACATGAATTTGGAGGATGAGGAGCCCACTCAGTCCTTTGAACCAGCTCCGCCATTTAATTAGATCATGGCTGATCTGATTTTAACCTTCCACATACGGTACATAACCTTTCACCCTCTTGTTCATCAAGAATCTATCTAACTCTGCCTGAAAAATATTCAAACTCTATTTCCACTGCTTTTGAGGGAGCCCCAAATACTCTCAACCCTCAAAAGACATTTATTCTCATCACTGTATTAAATTGGTAGCCCTTACTTTTAAACACTGGCCCCTAATTCTAGATTCTCCCACAAGAGGAAACATCCTCTCCACATCCACCCTATAAATACCCCTCAGAATCTTGTATCTTTCAATCAAGTCACCTCTTGCTCTTCTAAACTCCAGTAGATAACCTTTCCTCATAAGCACCCTGCCCATTCGTGCTGAGTTCAGTAAATCTTCTCTGAACTGCTTCAAACATATTTATATCCTTCCTTGAATAAGGAGACCAAAACTGTGCACAATACTCCAGATGTGGTCACACCAATGCCCTGTGTAAATGAAGCATAACTTTCCTCCTTTCAATTCCCCTAATAAATAATAACATTCTATTAGCTTTCCTGATTACTTGTACCTTTTGTGATTAACGCACTAGGCGACCCGGATCCCTCCGAATCTCAGAGCTCTGCAATCTCTCATCATTTAAATAAGCTTCTCTTTTATTCTTCCTACCAAAATGGATTATTTCACATCTGCCCACATGAAAATTAATTTGCCAAATCTTTGTCCACTCACTTAACCTATCTATGTCCTTCGTAGAGTCCATATATCCTCTTTGCAATACTTTTTCCTATCTATCTGTGTGTCTTAAGCAAATTTAGCAACCATACCTTCAGTCCCAACATCCAAGTTATTTATATGAATTGTAAAAAGGTGAGGCCCAACACTGATCCCTGTGCCACAACACTCAATACAATCTGCCAACCAGAAAAATACACATTTATACTGACCGTTTGCTGTTAGCTAGCCAATCCTCTATCCATGTGAGCATGTTACCCCCTATACCATAAGCTTTTATTTTATATGCACCTTCTCAAATGCCTTGTGGAAATTGAAGTGCAGTACATCCACTGGTTCCCCTTTATCCACAGCACGTGACGCCAAAGAACGCCAATAAATTGCTTAAACCATGATTTGCATTTCACTAAAACCATGTTGACTGCCCAATTTTCCCAAGCCTTAACATCATTAATAACAGTAATTATGTGGTTCTGGGTTTGGAAGGTGCTGCCGAAGGAGCCTTGGTGAGTTCCTGCAGTGCACCTTTTGGATGGTACACACGGCTGTGACTGTGCATTGGTGGTGGAGGGATTGAATATTTGTGAAAGGGTGGTGCAAATGGGAATTGCACTCATCCAGGTAAGGGAGGGGTATTCCTTTTTTAAAAAATTCAAAGTACCCAATTATTTTTCTCCAATTAAGGTGCAATTTAGTGTGGCCAACCCACCTCCCCTGCACATCTTTGGGTGGTGGGGGCGAAACCCACGCAAACACAGTGAGAATCTGGAATCCACACAGACAGTGACCCGGGGCTGGGACTGAACCCGAGGTCCTCAGTGCCGTGAAGCATCAGTGCTAACCACTGTGCCACCCCTGATTTCGGCAAATTTAATGAGTGGACAAACACATGGCAGCCATTAAGTTATGCATAGTGTGAAAAACAGAAGAATGTAAATGGTGGTATATTGGGAATCTGGATGTCCTTCTACACTAGTCAATGAAAGCAGAGGGGCAGGTGCAGCAAGCAGTTAGGAAGGTGAATAGCATGTTGGCCCTCATTGCAAGAGAATTTGAGACTGCACCACACCTGGAGTATTGTGTGCAGTTTTGGTCTCTCTATCCAAGAAAGGATAGTTGGCATAGAGGGAGTGCAGTGGAGATTCAGTCAGCTGATACTGGGGTTGGCAAGACTGTCCTATGACAAGAGATTGGTTCGACTGAGCCTATATATCGAACCCGGGTCCTCAAGAGCCATAGGCAGCAGTGCTAACCACTGCGCCACCATGCCACCCCTAGGTGAGGAGTCATCCATCACACTCCTGACTTGTTCTGTGTGCAGTTCAGGCAGATAATTCCGTGCATGAAAAGAAAATATATAATAGGGCAAACATAAAATATACAATGTAAATGTACACAGGCATCGGATGAAGCATACAGGAGTGCAGTCCTACTCAGTAGAGAAGATGTGTGATCAGATCAGTCCATTAGAGGGTCGTTTAGGAGTCTGGTAGCAGTGGGGAAGAAGCTGTTTATGAATCTGTTTGTGAGTGTTCTCAAACCCGTGTATCTCCTGCCCAATGGAAGGAGTTGGAAGAGTGAGTAAGCCAAGTGGGAGGGATCATTGATTATGCTGCCCGCTTTCCCAAGGCAGTGGGAGGTGTAGATAAGAGTCAATGGATGCGAGTTGGGTTTGTGTGATGGACTGGGCGGTTTTCACGACTCTCTGCAGTTTCTTATGGTCTTGGGCCAAGCAGTTGCCATACTGGGCTGTGATGCAGCCAAATAGGATGCTTTCTATGGGGCTCCTGTAAAAGTTGGGAAGAGTCAATGCGGACATGTCGAATTTCCTTAGTTTCCTGAGGAAATACAGGCTCTGTTGTGCTTTCTTGGTCATAGTATTGACGTGGGTGGACCAGGACTTTTGGTGATGTGCACACCTAAGAATTTGAAGCTGTCAACCATCTCCACCTTGGACGTTGATGCAGACAGGGGTGTACAATACTTTGTTTCCTGAAGTCAATGACCAGCTCTTTCGTTCTGCTGACATTGAGAGAGAGATTGTTGTTGTTACACAACTCCACTAGGTTCTCCAACTCCCTCCTATATTCTGACTCATAATTGTTCAAAGATCCTACCCGCTACGGTCATGTCGTCAGCAACCATGTAGATGGAGTTGGAGCCAAATTTTGCTACAAAGTCATGTGTATAGAGAGAATATAGTAGGGGGCTAGGTACACAGCCTTGTGGGGCCCCGGTATTGAGGACTACTGTGGGGGAGGTGTTGTTGTTTACAATCCTTATTGATTGTAGTCTATGGTTCAGAACGTTGAGGATCCTGTTGCAGAGTGAGGAGCCAAGTCCTAGGTTTTAGAGCTTTGATATGAGCTTGGCTGGGATTATGGTGTTGAAGGCGGAGCTGTAGTCAATAAATAGGAGTCTGACGTAGGAGTCCTTGTAGTCGAGGTGCTCCAGGGATGTGTAGAGCCAGGGAGATGGCGTCTGCTGTGGACCTGTTGCGGCGGTATGCAAAGTACATTGGATCTAATCATTCTGGGAGTATGGAGTTTATGTGCCTCATGACCAAGCGCTCATAGCACTTCATTACGATTGATGTAAAGGCCACCGGACGAAAGTCATTGAGGCAACATGCCTGGTTCTTCTTTGGCACTGGTATAATGGTGGAACGATTTGAATGGAATAGGAGGAGGTTCAAGATGTCCCCGAGCACATCTGCAGCTGGTCCATGCAAGACCAGGGACCCCGTCCAGCCCCGTTGCCTTCCGGAGGTTCACTTTCAAGAAGATCGATTTAACCTCTGAGTATGTGATGGTAAGTATGGGTGTGTCCAGGGCTGCTGGGGCAGTGACAGAAGTTTGATGGTTTCCTGCTCGAACCGAGCATAGACTGCATCGAGTTCATTGGGAGGGGGTTCGCTGTTGCTGGAGATTCTGCTCAGCATTGCTTTGTAGCCAGTTATGTTGTTTAAGCCTTGCCACAACCGACGAGTCTGTAACGCTAGTCTGTAACTTTAGCTTGGTCTGATATCATCTCTTGGCATGCATGATGCTGTACTGCGGAAAGACACCTCAGAGGGCTCATACAGCGAGGCAGTTATGGGTAGAGCTCAGGAATAGGAAAGGTGCAGTCACAATGTTGGGGGTTTACTACAGGCCTCCCAACAGCCAGCATGAAATAGAGGAACAGATATGTCGGCAGATTTTGGAAAGCTATAAAAGCAACAGGATTGCCGTGGTGGGTGATTTTAATTTCCCATCTATTGACTGGGACTAACTTCGTGCTGGGGGCTTGGATGGGGCTGGCTTTGAAAGGAGCATCCAGAAGGGCTTTTTGAAACAATATGTGGACAGTGCAACTAGGCAAGGGGCTGTATTGGACCTGGTTTTGGGGAATAAGACTGACCAGGTGGTCGAAGTTTCAGTAGGGGAGCATTTAGGGAACAGTGCCAATAATGCACTACCTTGTAAGGTTTTGTCGGATAATGATAAGTGTAATCCTCAGGTGACGGTGCTAAATTACAAGGGGGAAGGTCAATTACAACAATATTAAGCAGGAATGAATAATCTAGATTAGAGGCTGATAAATCAACGTCGTGCACGTGGAAGGTTTTCGAAAGTCAGTTAATATGAATTCAGGATCAGCATGTTCCTGTGAGGAAGGAGGATAAGTGTGGCAAGTTTCAGGAATCTTGGATAACAAGAGATATTGTGAGCCGAGTCAAAAAGAAAAAGGAAGCATTCCTAAGGGCTGGAAGGATGGGAACAGACAAAGCCTGTGAGGAATATAAGCAAAGTAGGAAGTAGGCATTTTATACGTATAAAAAGAGCAGTAGGTAGCCAGGGAAAGGGTTGGCCCACTGAAGGATAGTCAAGGGAATCTATGTGTGGAGCCAGAGGAAATGGGTGAGGTACCAAATGAGTACTTTGCATCAGTATTCACCAAAGAGAAGGGCTTGGTGGAAGATGAGTCTGGGGAAGGGTGTGTAGATAGCCTGGCTCACACTGAGATCAAAAAGGAGGTGGTGTTGGGGGTCTTGAAAAACATTACGGTAGATAATTCCCCAGGACCCGATAGGATAAACTCCAAAATACTGGGAGGAAATTGTTGGGCCTTGACTGAAATAGTTGTATCCTTATTGGCTACAGGTGAGGTCCCAGAGGACTGGAGAATACCTAATGTTGTTCCTTTGTTTCAGAAGGGCAGCAAGGATAATCCAGGAAATTATAAACCAGTGTTGATTCCCTGGCTCAACAGAAAATTGAGTGAAGTTATAAATTCTGGTTGGATACAGTTCTGCTGCTACTGACGGCCCACACCATGTCATGGACTTTCAGTTTGAGTTACTCAATCCTCATCAGAAATGTCATCAACTTGTTTCTCTTTCCTCAGAGGTCAAGCCTGCTGAATATTTTAAGCATTTTCTGGTTTTGGTCCCATTTATCTGTTATTTTTCCGTCTCCCATATCCTTCAAATATTTATCGAATTCCCTTTTTGAAGGTTACGATCCATCATCCTATCCAAATCCCAACTTCTCATTGTATTGACAAAATCTCTCACAAAATCACAGAATACTACAGTGCAGAAGAAGTCCTTCAACCGATCAAATTTGCACTGATGCATGAAAGGCCATGATCTGCCCACCTAAACCCACTGTCAGCACTTGGCCCATAGCCTTGAATGTTATGGCATGGCAAGTGCTCATCCGGGTACTTTCTGAAGGATGTGAGGCATCCCGCCTCTACCACCCTCCCAGGCAGTGCATTCCAGACCATCACAACACTCTGGGTAAAACGTTCTCTATAAATTTCTTTTACCACTCATCTTACATCGGTGCCCTCCAGTGACCCTTTGGCCAATGCAGACCTTTCCTATTTATTCGACCCAAGCCTTCGTGAATTTAAATGGCTCGATAAAATCTCCTCTTAGCCTTCTTGATGAAAGTGTTGAACCTATCATTATTTTTAAAAGCTAGAATTAAAGGAGTACAGACACCTTGAAAGGTTTTAGTGAGCGGAGAAGGTTAGAGAAAGGGAGGAGTGAGAGCATGAAGAAATTGGAAAACGAGGAGAAGGATTTCAAACTCAAGGCAAGCATGGAGTGGTGGGAGATATCAGATGGAATGGAATGCCTCCTCCGTGAGGTGAATCTGGAAGCTCGGGGTGGCTGGGCTGCTGTCTGATCAGGAGGGTGGGTGTGGAGTGGAGATCCCGCTACCTTCTCATTCCCATCCAATCTAGTCTTGAGAGGGTCACCTGGAAAGGTGACGTGGGCACCCACTAGCTCTCCAAGCAGTGGACAGGTCCCAGATCACGTCAACCAAATTCTGCTCAAGGTGCAAGGACCCAGCCAGCAGGAGGGTGTAATGTGGGACGCGAGCCAGGTGTGCATTCGAACAATCAAGTTCAGAGATAACAAAACTATGGGTGAGGGTTTCAGCAGAGGAGCTCAGATTCCAGCAATGTCATACAGGTGGAAATATGCTCTCTTGTGATGAGCTCACCTCAGAGCCAAATATGACTAAGGATGTGAACAGTCTGATTTAGCCATAAACAGTTGCTAGGAAGAGGGATGTCCATGGCTAGGGAACAGATGCCAGACTTCAATCCAATTCAATCCAAGAACTGGCTGATGCCAGTGAATACAGCAAGGCCTATGGGCCCTAATAATATCTGGTTGCAGTACTGAGGAAATCCATGTCAGTAGCCAAATTGTTCCAGTGGAGCGACACTACTGGCATCTACCCGTACATCCTGTCCATAGAATAGAACTGCAGAGCAGGTGGTGGTCATTCAGCCCACTGAGTCTGCACCAACACTCTGAAAGAGCACCTCACCCAGGCCCACTCCATTGCAGTAATCCTGCAACCCCAATTAACCTTTGGACACTAAGGGGCAATTTAGCATGTCCAATCCACCTAACTTGTACATCTTTGATGGGAGGGAACCAGAGCACCCGGAGGAAACCCACGCAGATACGGGGACAATGTGCCACACAGTCAGCCAAAGTCGGAATCGAACCCAGGTCACTGGTGCTGTGAAGCAACAGTGCTTAACCACCAGTCTGACAATTACTGCCACATCAGTATACTCTCAATGATCATAAAAATAATGGAAGTCGATCCGTATCAAGCAAAATTTATTTCATAATTGATGGCACTTCTGACACGTCTGCCTGCTTCCTTAACTGAGCCCCTTGCGCACCCCTCCCCCCCCGCCCCCACTGTGGTTGACAGGGCACTCAACTCGGTTCAACTCATCTCCTGTACCTCTGCCCTCACACATTCCCCTCCCCCCCGGAACAACAATAGGCTCCTTCTTGTCCTCACTTTTCAGCCCACCAGCCTCTGCAACTTTCACCAGCTCCAGCACGATGCCACCACCAAACACATACCCCACCCCCCTCCACATACCCCACCCCCCACTGCTGCCCCCAGCATTCCACAGGGACTGCTGCCCCCGCCAGCATTCCACAGGGACTGCTGCCCCCGCCAGCATTCCATAGGGACTGGTCCCCCCGTCAGGATTCCACAGGGACTGCTCTCCCCGCCAGCATTCCATAGGGACTGCTCTCCCCGCCAGCATTCCACAGGGACTGCTCTCCCCGCCAGCATTCCATAGGGACTGCTCTCCCCGCCAGCATTCCATAGGGACTGCTGCCCCCGCCAGCATTCCACAGGGACTGCTCCCCCCGTCAGGATTCCACAGGGACTGCTCTCCCCGCCAGCATTCCATAGGGACTGCTCTCCCCGCCAGCATTCCACAGGGACTGCTCCCCCTGCCGGGATTCCACAGGGACTGCTCCCCCTGCCAGGATTCCACAGGGACTGCTCCCCCTGCCAGGATTCCACAGGGACTGCTGTCCCCCCGCGCGCATTGGAATACAATATTGACAAATGTGAGGTTATCCATTTTGGTAGGAATAACAGCAAACGGGATTATTATTTAAATGATTAAATATTAAAGCATGCCGCTGCTCAGAGAGACTTGGGTGTGCTAGTGCATGAGTCACAGAAGGTTGGTTTACAAGTGCAACAGGTGATTAAGAAGGCAAATGGAATTTTGTCCTTCATTGCTAGAGGGATGGAGTTTAAGACGAGGGAGGTTATGTTGCAATTGTATAAGGTGTTTGTGAGGCCACACCTGGAGTAGCGTGTTTAGTTTTGGTATCCTTACTTGAGAAATTACGTACTGGCGCTGGATTGGATTGGATTGGATTTGTTTATTGTCACGTGTACCGAGGTACAGTGAAAAGTATTTTTCTGCAAGCAGCTCAACAGATCATTCAGTACATGGGAAGAAAAGGGAATTGAACAGAATTCAAGAAAATACATGAGAATACATAATAGGGCAACACAAGATATACAATGTAACTACATAAGCATTGGCATCGGATGAAGCAGACAGGGTGTAGTGTTAATGAGGACAGTCCATAAAAGGGTCATTTAGGAGTCTGGTGACAGTGGGGAAGAAGCTGTTTTTGAGTCTGTTCACTGTTCACCTGGAGGGTGTGCAGAGGAGATTCACTAGGTTAATCCCAGAGCTGAAGGGGTTGGATTACGAAGAGAGGTTGAGTAGACTGGGACTGTACTCGTTGGAATTTAGAAGGATGAGGGGGGATCTAATAGAAAGATTTAAAATTATGAAGGGAATAGATAGGATAGATGCGGACAGGTTGTTTCCACTGGCGGGTGAAAGCAGAACTAGGGGGCATAGCCTCAAAATAAGGGGAAGTAGATTTAGGACTGAGTTCAGGAGGAACTTCTTCACCCAAAGGGTTGTGAATCTATGGAATTCCTTGCCAAGTGAAGCAGTTGAGGCTCCTTCATTAAATGTTTTTAAGGTAAAGATAGATAATTTTTCGAAGAATAAAGGGATTAAGGGTTATGGTGTTCGAGCCGGTAAGTGGAGCCGAGTTCACAAAAGATCAGCCATGGTCTCATTGAATGGCAGGGCAGGCTCGAGGGACCAGATGGCCTACTCCTACTTTTATGAATCTTTCCACCGTCCTCGGCTCTTGTTCATTTAACAATAACTTGTTAACTAATGCAGTTTGCGTCAGTAAGTACAGACTCTGATCCCATTACAGCCTTGGTCCAAATATAGTCAGAAGAGCTGTTTTCAGTCATCTGACCGGAATCTGTTCCCATTAGGAATAGTAGTGGAGGGTGGCCTCAGTGAGAAGACAGTACTTGGTCTCCACAAGGATTATGCTGTGGTCATTTCCATCATATGTCAAAGCAGCTCAGACAGATTTGTGGTAACAAGGTCAAGTAGGATTACCCCTCATGTTCATCTCTCACCACGTGCTGCCTGCCCAGTCTGGCAGCTTTGCTCTTCAGAGCTTGGCAACTCTTGTCAGTAATTGTGCTATTGAGTTCTCTTAATGATGGAGACTGTGATCCCTCACCCAGAGTACATTCTGTGCCCTTGCTTCCCTCGTTGCTTCTTCCAAGTGTTTTTCAACATAGAAAAGCTCGGGGCAGCAGCTGGTGGAATGCAGCAGGTTGTAACCAATAGGTTTCCTTGCCCATGTTTGGCCTGATGCCATGAAACTTTATGGGGTCTGAAGTGTTAAGACATTTAGCTGCTGTAGTATAAAGAGTCAAAAGTTCTGCTGCTTTTCCACAAAACACCTTTAATTCCTTCAACAGACGCTGCACAAAACTTTTGACATCACATCACCTGACACAAGGGTCACCTAAAGCCCCTTTACATATCAGTGTCAATTATTGGATGCTTAATATAATTGAGACAACTAATTGGAATGTCTCTTAACCCATTACTTAACCGTCTCCCCTTCCTTGGAGGAAAAAAATAATTAGGTGAAACAAAGTTACAAGAAACTCAAAAATACACACACAAATCCCCCCCTTTTTTCATTTTTGGAAGAAGAAAAACAGTTACAGAAACTGGTGCCCTTCTTTAACAATATCCAAAAGTTTCTGTGAACTAGCCCCTCTTTTTGTACAACAGTCTGACAATTGATAGCTACTGTCAACCCATTTAATTTTTGCTATCCCCCCTCTGTGCAACATTTGCTTCAAACTTGCGATGTCTATCCTTAACCTTTTTTCATTGACACTTTTTGTAGAGTGCACATTTTCCCATGAGGATTTATTGTCAATGTGACTGTGACATTCAATATGTATATTTCCCAAATTCCCTAATCCTAAAATGTCTGTCAATATCCGTATCTGAGATGTATAAAAGGCCATATCCACCGTCTCTACAACACTTAACGTCTCAGCAGCCAAAGTGCTTTTGCCCACTCCTTATTTTCTTTGTTTCCCACACAAGAGGGCAACATTTACCATTGTTCCTCAAAAGGAAAATTATAAAACCTCCTGCGCTTGAAACCCTATCACATAAATGTGCATAGGACACATCACTATAAACTATGAGTTTCAAGTGCCTACGGTCACCTAAAAACAGGACCTCAAAACACACTGCTGCATTTTTAGTTTGAGCAACGCTTTATTTGCTCTTATATCTTCCACTTTGGGATCATTCATTTTTCGACTCAACTCTTAAGACATCAAAACTCACGTCCGGTCTAGTCTGTCTACCTAACCAATTCAGTTGCCCAATTAAACTTTGCAGTTGCTCTTTTTCCATCTTTGAAACCACTGCGTCTTTTTGTGAAACCCGGCCACGATTAATTGCTATTGGGCTGATGCTTTCCAAATAAGATTGCTGACATAAAGTTGCCCCTAACTTGGTCTGTTCGATTTCTAGTCCAATATATTTAAATGCACCGGAAGCCTGACTTCCAACCCGGAATTCTTTCCTCAAACCAGAGATTACAATAGCTTCAAAATCACTAATCCCACCCCACAAAAAATCATCGACATGCATCATGAAGAAGCCAGAAAGATTTCCTTTATAGTGCCAGTAAAATATTGCCGGATCCGCTTTCAACTGGCTAACTTTAACAAAACTGACCTTACCGAAAAAAAAACAGACTCCAGACGCATCATTTAATCCATATACACGTGTTCAACTTCCAGAGTACCCCTTCTGTGTTAGCTGCTTCTTTAGGAGGATGGAGAAAAATGTCTCTCTGCAGCTGATGCCCCTGCAAAAAGGCAGCTTTTATATCTATAGATTTGCATTCCCATGCCTTTGTGGCTAATAGAGCCAAGAAGATATTAAAAATAACCTTTCCTGCTGGAGGTGAATCTACCCTTCAATCCTGATCTTCTAAGTTTTCTTCAAATCCCCTTGCCACAAGCCTGGCCTTTGCCTCATAAGGTCCATCTGGAAGAACCTTTTCCGTGCAAATCCATCTGTGGGATAGAGCTCTTTGTCCCCTATCCGGTACTTCCGTGTATACCCCAAATTCACTCCAACTATGCAATTCTTGCTGTTTGGCATCTTTTGATAACTTTTTCACCTAATTTATTGGAAGCCGCCAAAATCTCACGCGCATGTGTGCTTCTACTCCTATTCGTAGTCTTACTCATGTTCCGAGATCTTGATAAACTACGTCCCCTCTCTCGCCTGGTATCTCGTCAGTACTGCTACTGCTTGATCTTTCCGTTCCGCTGTGGGATGTCCTTTCAATATTTCTCGACCTTTCCCTGCGGACCTCTTCACTATCCGATGTCCTATCTCAACAGGCACTGCATTTCTGTGCCCTCCATTTTGAACTTTGTTTTCCCAATCCATTGTCTTGACTCCCTCCCCTGAATGCTGTACATTCAACCAATGTTTATACTTTCCAGTGGCCTTCCCTGCTCTACTAATAACAGTTGCATCCTTCCATTGACTAGACCCTTCAGGCAAGTATGTCACTTTTGTACCAACTTTTGGCATTCGCCCTTTCGGAAAAATGGCCTGTTCTGATTCATCAGAAGTGTTGTGTTCCTCTACAGAAACCCTGTCTATATCAGTTAACTGGTCCTCATAATTCTGTAACATGTGCGTACCAGATGACTCTAGTTCCTCGTCATGTCTGTCTGCTCTGTCTAAATTTGAACATTTTAAATCTGTAGCCATTATCCTTGATGAATGCACCATAACAGTTTGATTACCATGTTGCAAAATAATTGTTTTGCCATCTATGCCAATGATCTTACCTGGGCCTTTCCATTCATTAGAATTGTCTCTCTTATAGTATACCATGTCTCCTGCTGAAAAACGGCATCTGATGGCCGTACATTATGCCTTAAAGCTCTGCGAATTCTTTCAGAGATTTTGGCTTCCAAAAAAGCTTTTCTACTGCTATGTAATGCATTTAAATGCTCAGCAAAGGCAGAGCTAATTGTAGTCCCTTTCCAAGCTGGAAGCTGGTCATCTGAGATGGACGGAATTTTAGGGTTTCTACCAAACACTAATTGATAGGGACTATAGCCCCCAACCATCTGCAATGAATTCTTTGCATGTACTGCCCACGTTAAAGCTGAAATTAACTTGCAGTTTGGTCTATCCGCCAAAATTTTCCGGAGCATGTCATCTATTACCGCATAGTTTCTTTCACACACACCATTACTAAATGGGTTTTCCGCAGCCGTATTCATAACTGTGATCTTCACATTTCACACATATCCCTAAACTCATCATTAGCAAATTCTCCCCCATTGTCCATAAGGAATTTTGCCGGTGGGCCTATTCCTGTCCTTATCCATTTTTCCACGATTTGATCCAGAATTACGCTCTTTTCTTTACTTCGTACAATTGTTGATTGACTAAATCTGGTTGCTAAATCTACAAAATGCAAAATAAATATATTATTGGCTTTACCCCAGATCTTAAGGTCCATGGCCACAATGTCGTTAAAGTCCTTGGCCAAAGGTAAGGTTACTATCGGTCGTACTGGTGTCCTTCTGTACTTCACAGCGATCACTAATCTGTTCTATCAGTTTAGTATAGTCGTCATCCCTTACCCCTGCAACCTTTTGACAAATTTTTCAGCCTCGAGGAGACTGATGCGCAAATTGCCTATGCAGTTTTAATACAAGCTTTTTATCAGCTAAAGTCCCATTTTCAACTGCCGTTAACACATCCTTAACAACTGTACTTGAAATATTATTTGGCAGTAATGGAATACAATAGTGTCCTGACTGTAAATTGTAAGTCCACCGTCCTTCCAAAAACTGTTGCCTCATCCTGTTCCATATCCAGTTTCATGTGTGCTTTCTTCATCGACGGTCTGCTCAGAAGCAAAAGGTATCTTTGATACAACATCCATGCTAATGAAATGATTCAGTCCGGCAATATTGCAAGGGATCACCACTCTTTTCAGCGACTTCAGAGTATTATCATCCCCAACCCTGAAACTTGTGGAACTTTCAAATTCCTTAACCTTGTTACGATTTTCAGTACTCGAGGAGTCCAAGTAATATTTTAACCGGTCAATCCCACACACAGTAGATGTGCAGCCACTGTCCAATACAGCACAATTGAACGATTCTGTAACCAACACCCACATTGCCGGTGTAAAACTGCTTGTTAATAGGACAATGCCTTCTTTCTGGTCATTATCTTTTTCCTCTTCCAGCTCTTCTGTGTCATGTGTAGCTTCAAACACCCTATTTTAACGTGTTGGGCAGTTGAAAGCATAATGGTATTGAGAGTCACATCAAAAACATCGATTTATCATACCCCGGGCATTTCTGGGGTTCATCTTCCTGTTGTAGGTTCTAACTGGGTTTCTGTCTTCATACTTTCTGGGTCCCGATCTCCCTCTATGATCTTGGAACCTGTTTACAGCTGTGCAATTTCGCCATCTGTTAGCAGTGTGTCTTCCATATTCTGCTTTATTGGAGGCTGACCTATTTGGGTCATCGAAGCTGTCGGAATCGAATGTTTTCCCAAAAACTTTTTTAAAGCTTCTGTCATCTGATCGAATAAGATATCCTTATCCGCAAACTGAACTCCTGTCAAAACCAGGAGCCTATTCATATTGCTGACTCTAGCACAGTCAAGTAATTTAAAGGCCAATACTGACTGTAGAAATTCCAGCTTGTGTTTTTGCAGCCTTTTATATAGTCTGCCAAATTCCATTATATAGTCTTCCATGGAGAATTCCTCTATTTTCCAGAACCTATCAAAATCCGACCATGCTTCATACGCACTTAACAAGTCATCCTTTTTATAAATCTTATCCACGTAACGTAATAGAGCCTCCAGACCTTCTTCTGAGTCTAACTCTTTCAATTCCAGCTCAGAAAACACTTTGCTTCGGATTTTACTGTCATAAGGTAAAGAAAGAGCCAATGCCATACCTTGTTTTCTCTTTCGCAAGTTACCTTAGTCCATATAACTACTGCACTTCTCCATTGATCATACGATCCCCTTTCAGAAAATAAGGGGGGGGGGGGGTAGTCATATCCGGCCACCTTTAACCTCGGTTCAGCCATATCTTTGGTTTCTTTTTTTTCTCACTCACTCCTTGCTTTGGTCTTGAAAAGTTGTATCTTTCAACCCTTCACACTTGCACAGCCACCATCCTCTGCTACCATTTGTTAGACGTTTAGCTGCTGTCGTATAAAGAGTCAAAGGTTCTGCTGCTTTTCCACAAAACACCTTTAATTCCTTCAACAGACGTTGCACAAAACTATTAACATCACATCACCTGACACAAGGGCCACCTGAAGCCCCTTTAGATATCAGTGTCAATTATTGGATGCTCAGCATAAATGAGACAACGAATTGGAATGTCTCTTAACCCATTACTTAACATGAAATCAAAGTTAAGGACTCCACTTACTCTGTCTTATTGTTCACTGAGGAGCAACTTCTGGTGGGTCTGGACGGGACATAGTCAGGGCTCGGAATGGATTGATCTGGTACATTGTCTTTAAGGTATCATTCGATGAGTATGATTGTCAGGTTTTTGTATGACTGGTCTGAGCGATAGCTCTAAATTTCTGCAAAAGTTCCAGAATTGCACGGTTGACTGAGCGGAGCATGCCTTTGTCATGTCCTAGGTCCATGCAGGAGGGGTCATCGGCTTCTCTATTCTTATTTTTTTTGTAGTGGATTGATACTATTGTGTGGTTTGCTCGGGCATTTCATAGGTCAGTTAAGACTCAACCACACTGCAGGGCCAGGCTTGGTAAAGTGGCGAATTTGCTGCCGAAAAGATATTCGTGAATCAGACAGATTGTTGGAGAATCCAGTGGTTTCATGGCAGCCATTACTAATATTAATTTTTTGTTCAATATCTTTTTGCATTAATTTAATTTAAATTTCCCAGCTGCCATGGTAGAATTTGAACTTTCTGGACCTTTGGTCCAAGACTCTGGATTATGAGTATCGGAATATAACCATTATGCTACCAGACCCAACAATATACTGCATCATTCTATCATTCTATACATCCTTACATACCATTTGAAAGGCTGCCTTTCTCAGCTGCGTCTCCTCCTCAATCATGGTCACCATCTCCTTGTAGACAGCAGCAGCCAACTCAACATCCAAACTCTCGGGATCAGCTGCCATCTTACAGATCAGCTCTTCATGTGAGAACACACAATATCGATGCAGGCGTCGGTAATGGCTGACACACTGACGGCCAATGGGGAGCTAAAGTCAATGAAACTGAAGAATCAATACTGCATTCCAATAAATGAAAGTGTACTGCCAGCAACATAGAAAGCATTGTTCAGCCCTTCCTGCCTGCTTCCAGAAGGATGCCACATTTACCGAATGTAACTGGTAACAGACATTCTGTTCTGCTCACATTCTGAAGTAATCACCTCAGGGTACTCGGGTACCAAACACAAGATGTACCTCTTTTCCACAGAATTCCAAATGGAGGCAATTAGAAACCTGCAGTTCAAGGACATTAACTTGATTTATTTTAAATTTAGAGTACCCAATTAATTTTTACCAATTCAGGGCAATTTAGAGTGGCCAATCCACCTAGCCTGCACATCTTTGGGTTGTGGGGGCGAAACTCACGCAAACACAGGGAGAATGTGCAAACTCCACACAGACAGTGACCCAGAGCTGGGATCGAACCTGGGACCTCAGCGCAGTGCCACCGTGCTGCCCGAACATTAGCTTAATTTTTTTACACTTTAATCTTTTAATTTAAAAACCATTGGCCAGTATCCTGTGGAAGTATTTTTTTTAAATATAAATCGGGACTGGGAAAGGGGTTACAACTGATGTGGAAATGGAAGAAATGCTGCAGAAGATAGAACAGTTCTATGAATAAAATCATACCCGCCTCAGTTGGACAATGATTTCTTTCATCTCCAATATTAATGATCCATCTGCTTGTAATGTAGCTTTTCAATCAGAGGGCCAAGAAATACATCATCCCTGAGTATTACTGAAGGTTCATACAAAATAAATTTACAAGGCAAACCCAGCAGAAGTGGCAGCACAGTGGTATCCACTCAGGATGGAATGGCACTAGAAGGATCCCATAACTTTACCTCCAGATCTTTGACTCACAGATCACTGCACAATGTTCAGCATCATTCGCGATTCCTCAGATAATGAAGCAGTCCATGTCCAAATGCAGCAAGACCTGGATAATATTCAGGCTTGGGCTGACAAGTGGCAAGTTACATTTGCGCCATACAAGTGCCAGGCAATGACCATCTCCTACGAGAGGATCTAACCATCGCCCCTCACATTCAATGGCATTACCATCGCTGAATCCCCTAATAATCAAGATCCTGAGGGTTACCACTGATCAGAAACTAAACTGGACTAGCCACATTAATACTGTGGCTACCAGGGCAGGTCAAAGGCTAGGAATGCTACGGCGCATAACTCACCTCCTGACTCCCAAAGCCTGGTCACCATCTACAAGGCACAAGTCAGGCATATAATGGAATACTCCCCACTTGCCTGGATGAGTGCAGCTCCAACAACACTCGAGAAGCTCCACACCATCCAGAACAAAGCTCAATTGCTCCCCCTGCCACAAACATGCAATCCTTCCTCCACCGACAGCCATGTGGACCATCCACAAGATGCACTGCAGTAACTGCAAGGTTCCTAGGACAGCACATTCCGAACCCACAACCATGGACCTACGAACCAGCACCGCAAGGTTCCCCTCCAAGTCACTCACCACCACGGTTTGGAAATATATCACCGTTACTTCACTGTTGCTGGGCCAAAATCCTGGAACTCCCTCCCTAACAGCACTGTGGGTATACTTACACCTCAGGGACTGCAGTGGTTCAAGAAAGCAGCTTGCCACCACCTTCTGAAAGGCAACTAGGGATGGGCAATAAATGCTGGCCTAGCCAGTGATGCCCACATCACGTAAATGAATAAACTTTAGAAACTCCAGATGCAATAAATCCTCATGGCATGAGGCAAGGTAACATCTTGCTGATTCGACATACTGCCTGTCCTCAGCTGATGAATCACTACTCTTCCATGTTGAACACCAACTGGAAGAAACACAGAGGGTGACAAGGACACACAAATCACACTGGGTGGGGGGTTTGAAGGTCCATCAGGAGTGGTTTGGTAGCACCATTTTTGTAGCACCAAGTTGGACGAGTTCATTGGGAGATAGCTGGAAGATGGGTTTGCTCATGGCTGAGAGAAGCAAGAGAAAATATTCTCCTCGGGGTGATAATGTAATAGTAATGTGGCTGGACTAGTAATCCAAAAGCCCAGACAAATACTCTGGGTTCAATGCCATCACAGCAGCTGGTGGAATTTAAATTCAATTTGGCAGCAATGTATTCAATTCAGTCAATGAGCGGCATGGTGACACAGTGGTTGGCTCAGAGCACAAGGGCCCGGGTTCAATTCCAGCCTTGGGTGAATGTGTGCAGTTTGCACATTCTCCCCTTGCCTGTGTGGGTTTCCTCCGGGTGCTCCAGTTTCCTCCCACCATCCAAAGATGTGCAGGTTAGGTGGATTTGCCATGGTATATTTCCCTTAGTGTCCAAAGGTTAGGTGGGGTGACAGGATTGTGGGGATAGGATGGCAGCGTGGGTCAAGAAAGTGTGCTCTTTTAGAGGGTGGGTGCAGACTCGATGGACCGAATGGCCACCTTCTGCACTGCACAGATTCTATGAACTAATAAATTCGTAATTAAAAGCTAGTCCCGGCAATGTCAACCATGAAACAGCGCGGTAGCAGTGGGCAGCACGGTAGCATGGTGGTTAGCATAAATGCTTCACAGCTCCAGGGTCCCAGGTTCGATTTCCGGCTTGGGTCACTGTCTGTGCGGAGTCTGCACGTCCTCCCCGTGTGTGCGTGGGTTTCCTCCGGGTGCTCCGGTTTCCTCCCACAGTCCAAAGATGTGCGGGTTAGGTGGATTGGCTATGCTAAATTGCCCGTAGTGTCCTAAAAAGTAAGGTTAAGGGGGGGTGTTCTTGGGTTACGGGTATAGGGTGGATACGTGGGGTTGAGTAGGGTGATCATTGGTCGGCACAACATCGAGGGCCGAAGAGCCTGTTCTGTGCTGTGCTGTTCTATGTTCTATGAAACCATTGCCATAAAACCCATCTGGTTCACTAATGGACATGAGGGAAGGAAATGTATCTTCAAAGAGCAAGAAAAGTCCAGCACAGGAACAGGCCCTTCGGCCCTCCAAGCCTGTGCCATCCATGCTGCTCATCTGACCTAAAATCTTCTACACTTTAGGGATCCTTATCCCTCTATTCCCCTCCTATTCATGTATTTGTCAAGTTGCCCCTTAAACGTCACTATCGTCTCTGCTTCCACCACCTCCTCCGGCAGCATGTTCCAGGCACCCACTACCCTCTGTGTATGCCTTCTTGACTACCTCCTCCACCTGTGTTGCCCCTTTCAGTGACCTGTGGACCTGTACACCTACATCTCTCTGACTTTCAATACTCTGGAGGGTTCTACCATTCACTGTATATTCTCTACCTGCATTAGACCTTCCAAAATGCATTACCTCACATTTGTCCGCATTAAACTCCATCTGCCATCTCTCCGCCCAAGTCTCCAAACGATCTAAATCCTGTTGCATCCTCTGACAGTCCTCATCGCTATCCATAATTCCACCAACCTTTGTGTCGCCCGCAAACTTAAGAATCAGACCAGATACATTTTCCTCCAAATCATTGATATATACTATGAACAGCAAAGGTCCCAGCACTGAACCCTGCGGAACACCACTAGTCACAGCCCTCCAATCAGAAAAGCACCCTTCCATTGCTACTCTCTACCTTCTATGACCTAGCCAGTTCTGTATCCACCTTGCCAGCTCACCCCTGATCCCGTGTGACTTCACCTTTTGTACCAGTCTGCCATGAGGGACCTTGTCAAAGGCCTTACTGAAGTCCATATAGACAACATCCACTGCCCTACCTGCATCAATCATCTTTGTGACCTCCTCAAAAAACTCTATCAAGTTAGTGAGACAGGACCTTCCCTTCACAAAACAGTGCTGCCTCTCACTAATACGTCCACTTGCTTCAAATGGGAGTAGATCCTGTCTCGAAGAATTCTCCCCAGTAATCTCCCTACCACTGACGTAAGGCTCATCAATTCCTCTCTTTGGTGAATACAGATGCAAAGTACTCATTTAGTAACTCACCCATTTCCTCTGGCTCCACACATAGATTCCCTCCCCTGTCCTTCAGTGGGCCAACCCTTTCCTGGCCGCCCTCTTGCTTTTTATACACGTGTAAAAAGCCTTGGGATTTTCCTTAACCCTATTTGCCAATGGTTTTTCGTGACCCCTTCTAGCCCTCCTGACTCCTTGCTTCAGTTCCTTCCTACTTTCCTTATATTCCACACAGGCTTTGTCTGTTCCCAGCCTTCTAGCCCTGACAAATGCCTCCTTTTTCTTTTTGACGAAGCCTACATTATCTCTCGTTATCCAATGTTCCCAAAATTTGCCTATTTATCCTTCTTACTCACAGGAACATGCCGGTCCCGAATTCCGTTGAACTGACACTTGAAAGCCTCCCACATGTCAGATGTTGATTTACCCTCAAACATCCGCCCCCAATCTATGTGCTTCAGTTCCCGCTGAATATTGTTATAATTAGCCTTCCCCCAATTTAACACATTCACCCGAGGACCACTCTTATACTTGTCCAGCAGCACTTTAAAACTTACTGAATTGTGGTCACTGTTCCCAAAATGCTCCCCCACTGAAACTTCTACCACCTAGCTGGGCTCATTCCCGAATACCAGGTCCAGTACAGCCCCTTCCCTAGTTGGACTATCTACATATTGTTTTAAGAAGCCCTGCTGGATGCTCCTTACAAACTCTGCCCCGTCCAAGCCCCCAGCATGAAGTGAGTCCCAGTCAATACTGGGGAAGTTAAAGTCTCCCATTACAACAACCCTTTTACTCCTTTCCAAAATCTGTCTCCCTATCTGTTCCTCTATCTCCCGCTGGCTGTTGGGAGGCCTGTAATAAACCCCCAACGTTGTGACTGCACCCTTCTTATTCCTGATCTCTACCTATATAGCCTTGCTGCTCTCCAAGGTGTCCTCCCGCAACACAGCTGTGATATTCTCCCTCACCAGTCGCGCAACTCCTCCACCCCTATTACATCCCCCTCTATCCCACCTGAAACATCTAAATTCTGGAACGTTTAGCTGCCAATCCTGTCCTTCCCTCAACCAGGTCTCTGTAATGGCAACAACATCATAGTTCTAAGTACTAATCCAAGCTCTAAGTTCATCTGCCTTACCTGTTATACTTCTTGCATTAAAACATATACACTTCAGGCCACCAGTCCTGCCGTTTTCAGCAACATCTCCCTGTCTGCACTTCCTCAGAGCCTTACTGGCCCTATTCCCTAGTTCTCCCTCAGTTTTTTCACCTTCTGAACTATTGCTCCAGTACCCACCCCCTTGCCATACTAGTTTAAACCCTCCCGTGTGACATAAGCAAACCTAGCGGCCAGGATATTTATGCCTCTTCAGTTTAAATGCAACCTGTCCTTCTGATACAGGTCACACCTGCCCAGGAAGAACTCAGTGGTCCAGATAACTGAAACCCTCCCTCCGACACCAGCAGTTTAGCTGCTCTATCTTCCTATTTCTAGCCTCACTGGCACGTGGCACAGGGAGTAATCTCGAGATTATAACCCTTGAGGTCCTATCTTTTAACTTTCTGCCTACCTTCCTGAACTTCTACTGCAGGAACTCATCCCCCTTTCTGCCTATGTCGTTAGTACCAATATGTACCACGACCTCTGCCTGTTTGCTCTCCCCCATTAAGGGTGCCCGCTACCCATTCTGAGACATCCTGGACCCTGGCACCAGGGAGTCAACATACCATCCTGGAGTCTCTTTCACATCCTGACCTGGTGTGGCCACATGTGACTCCAGATCCACAGCGATGTGGCTAACTCTTGAAGTGGAGAAGCAAGCCCTACAGTCGTATCAAACCTCTACAAAGTCGACAAAAAGGAATTAAATCAGGTGGACCAGCCACCCGATTTACTCCCATTTGGAAGTAAATGAACGTATCAGCGAGAGGCAGCACGGTTTTGTGAAGGGGAGGTCGTGTCTCACTAACTTGATCGAGTTTTTCGAAGAAGTGACGAAGATGATTCATGAGGGTAGGGCAGTGGATGTTGGTCTATATGGACTTCAGTAAGGCCTTTGACAAGGTCCCTCATGGCAGACTGGTACAAAAGGTGAAGTCGAATGGGATCAGAGGTGAGCTGGCAAGATGGATACACAACTGACTAGGTCATAGAAGACAGAGGGTAGCAATGGAACAAAGTTTTTTTTTATACACAGAGGGTAGTGAGTACCTGGAACGGTTTCTTAATGAACACCACTGTAGTGCTGGGATCAGTGCTGGGACCTTTGCTGTTCGTAGTATATATAAATGATTTGGAAGAAAATGTAACTGGTCTGATCAGTAAGTTTGCCGACGACACAAAGCTTGATGGAATTGTGGATAATGATGAGGACCGTCAGAGGATACAGCAGGATATAGATCGGTTGGAGACTCAGTTCGAGATCAAGTGGAGAGATGGCAGGTGGAGTTTAATACGGATAAATGTGAGCTAGTGCAGGTGGTGAATATACAGTAAATGGCAGAACCCTTAAGAGTATTGACAGGCAGAGGGATCTGGGTGTACCGATCTACAGGTGTCACTGAAAGTGGCAACACAGGTGTAGAAGGCAGTCAAGAAGGCATACGGTACGCTTGGGTTACTGTCTGTATTGAGTCTGTACGTTCTCCCCACGTCCGCATGGGTTTCCTCCGGGTACTCCGGTTTCCTCCCACATGTCCTGAAAGACATGCTGTTAGGCGAACTGGACAGAACTGCACAGACATTCTGTTCTGTGTACCCAAACAGGTATCGGAGTGTGGCGACTGGGAGTTTTCACAGTAACTTCGTTGCAGTGTTAATACAAGTCTACTTGTGACAATGATAATAATAAAGAAGAAGCTGTGTAGAACTTTAGTTAGGCCACACTTGGAATACAGTGTTCAATTATGGTCGCCACACTACCAGAAGGATATGGAGGCTTTGGAGGGGATGCAGGATGAGGCCTGGCATTAGCTATGAGGAGAGGTTGGATAAATTTGATTTGCTCTCACTGGAACAAAGGAGTTTGAGGGGCGACTTGTTAGAAGTCTACAAAATGATGAGGGGCATGGACAGAATAGATAGTTAGAAGCTTTTTCCCAGGGTCAAAGGGACAATTACTAGGGGACATAGGTTTACGGTGTGAGTCGCAAAGCTTAGAGGAGATGTGCAAGGGAAGTTTTTATACACAGAGGGTAGTGAGTACCTGGAGCCCACTGCCAGAGGAGGTGGTGGAATCAGGTACGATAGTGACGTTTAAAGGGCCTTGACAAACACATGAATAGGATGGGAATAGAGGGGCACGGACCCCGGGAGTTTTGAAAGTTGTAGGTTAGTCAGGCAGCGTGGTTGGAGCATGCCTGGAGGGCCGAAGGGCCTGTTCCTGTGCTGGATGTTTCTTTGTTCTTTTGTTCTAGTTGCAGTCTGTATGGTATCAGTACTCCCACGTGCTGTGTGGGAGGGAACTCCAGGATTTTGACCCAGTGACAGTGAAGAAACGGCAATATATTTTCAGGTGAGGATGGTGAGTGGCTTGGAGGGAACTTCCAGATGATAGTGTTTATATCATCTGGAAATATGACAAATTGTGTAGGTATCTTCTGTCTTCAAAAACAGACAAATCCAACCACTTACTCCTGACCATAAGCAAAGTGATGAAAGGATTGTCAAAGGAGCTATCAAGCCTCTTTTGCTCAGCAATAGCCTGCTGACTGATGCTCAGTTTGGGTTCGGTCAGGCTCCAGACCCGATTATACCCTGGTGAAATTCTGAACAAGAGAGCAGAATTCCAGTGGTGACATGAAAGTAACTAGCCTCGATATCAAGGCAACATTTGATCAATCGAGTATGGTGGAAATATGCAAAGCACTGTCCCGGGAGGGTGGTGGAAGTAGGTACTCTCACAACATTTAAGAACAGTAAGAAGTCTTACAACACCAGGTTAAAGTCCAACAGGTTTGTTTCAAACACGAGCTTTCGGAGCACGGCTCCTTCTTCAGGCACAGCGCCGTGCTCCGAAAGCTCGTGTTTGAAACAAACCTGTTGGACTTTAACCTGGTGTTGTAAGATTTCTTACTGTGCTCACCCCAGTCCAACGCCGGCATCTCCACATCATAACATTTAAGAAGCATCTGGATGAGCACTTTAATTGCCAAGACACAGCAGGCTATGGTCCAAGTGGGGTAAATGGGGTTAGTATAGATTGGCATTTGATGGAAGGGCCTGTTTCTGTGCTGTATGACTATATGAGCCCCAGCAAGCCAATGTAAATGGTCTAAAAATCGCCACTGCTTGGAAACATATCAAGCAGAAGAGAAAGTAATTGTGGTGACACGGTAGCACAGTGGTTAGCAGTGTTGTTGCACAGCGCCAGGGACCCGGGTTCGGTTCCAGCCTTGGGTCACTGTCTATGCGATGTCTGCACATGGGTTTTCTTCCGGGCGCTCCGGTTTTCTCCCACAGTCCTGAAAGACGTGCTTCTTCGGGGAATTGGACATTCTGGATTCCCCCCGTGTACCCGAACAGGCGCCGGAGTGTAGCGTCTAGGGGATTTTCACAGTAACTGCATTGCAGTGTTAATGTAAGTCTCCTTGTGATACTAATAAAGATTATGTATTATTTATTTATTTATGTTGAAAGTCCAGGCCAGTCCCAGGACATTGCTGCAGGAGTTTTTCTCTCTATCAGCTCGAACACCACATAGGCTGCAGCCATGCATGGCAGCAGCTCACCACTACCTTCTCACGGGCAATTCAGCATAGGTAGTTCTGCCAGCAATGCTCATTTCCCAAGAACAAATTTTGAAACGAGCGCTCAGGTTTGACCACCTTATTTTTGAAACAATCTGCAGCTATTGATGAAGTACAAAGAAAGGAGAATGATGCACAAGGAAAGATTGAGGATCTGCGACTTTCCTTTTCAGAGAAGACAGATCAGATTTCACAGAATTGTTTGAAAGTGCAAAAGGTTTGAACAAATTGGACTGAAATAAACTTTTTTGCCATGCTCAGAATTTGAAAATATGGCCATTTCTATTTATAAATTAAGGACAATAAAGAAAATAGGAATTGGAGGAACTTCTTTTTTTTTAGTTAATAGGGTGGTAAGTATATGGGCCAGCAGTGACTCTTGAGGTACCATAGGGATCAGTGGTAGAAAACCAGCTTTTCACATTATATATTAATGATATAGTGGAAACTAAATGTCATATCTCAAAATTTGCAGATGACACAAAGCTGGGCGGGTTGGCGAGTTGGGAGGAGAATGCAGACAGGCTTCAGTGTGATTTAGACAAGTTGAATGAGTGGGTAGATGCAGTATAATGTGGATAAATGTGAGGTCATTCACTTCGGTAGCAAAATGAGGAAGGCTATCTGAATGGCTATAGTTTGAGAGAAGGGAACGTGCAACATGAGCCACTGAAAGTAAGCATGCAGGTGCAGCATGCAGCAGGTGCTAAAGAGGGCAAGTGGTTTGTTGACCTTCGCAGCAAGAGGATTTGAATACAGGAGCAGGGATGACTTGCTGCAATTACACAGGGCTTTGATGAGATCAAACCTGGAATAGTGTGTGCAGTTTAGTCTCCTTATCGGAGGAAGGATATTCTTTCTACAGAGGAAAAACAGCCAAGGTTTACCAGACCGATTCCTGGGATGGTGGGACTGACGTCTGAGGCGGGATTGTATCAGTTAGGATTATATTCACTGCTGTGGTGGTTAGCACTGCTGCCTCACAGCACTGAGGACCCAGGTTCGATCCTGGCCCCGGGTCACTGTCCATGTGGAGTTTGCACATTCCCCTCATGTCTGCGTGTGTCTCACTCTCAAAGATGTGTAGGGTAGGTGGATTGGCCATGCTAAATTGCCCCCTAATTGGATAAAAATGAATTGAGTACTTGAAATTTTAAAAAAGGTTTATAGTCGCTGGAGTTGAGAAGAATGAGGGGGGGAAATCTCAGAAAAACCTATACAATTCTAACAGGACTAGCCAGGGTATTTTCAGAAAAGATGTTCCTGATGGCGGGGGAGTCCAGAACGAGGGATCATTGTCTGAGGATACAGGGTCTACCTATTTAGGACTGAGGCGAGGTGAAATTTCTTCATTCACAAAGTGGTGAGCCTGTGGAATTCACTGTCACAGAAAGCAGCGGAGGTCAAAATATTGAATGTTTTCAAGGAGTTAGATATAGCCCTTGGGGCTAAAGGGATCAAAGGATATGGGGGAAAGCGGGAAGAGGTTACTAAGTTGAATGATCAGCCATGATCATAATGAATGGCAGAGCAGATTCAAAGGGCTCCTGCTCCTATTTTCTATGTGTAACAGATTACTGGCAATGGTGGAACAAGCAACATCAATGGAATCTAAAGGAACTAGTCAAGTTCTTGCCAAAAGCAGAATTCAGAGTTATGAAAAATATTCCAAGGGATTCCAAGGGCAGCACGGTAGCATAGTGGTTAGCATAAATGCTTCACAGCTCCAGGGTCTCAGGCTCGATTCCCGGCTGGGTCACTGTCTGTGCGGAGTCTGCACGTCCTCCCCGTGTGCGCGTGGGTTTCCTCCGGGTGCTCCGGTTTCCTCCCACGGTCCAAAGATGTGCGGGTTAGGTGGATTGGCCATGCTAAATTGCCCGTAGTGTCCTAAAAAGTAAGGTTTGGGAGACGTGGGTTTGAGTAGGGTGATCATTGCTTGGCACAACATCGAGGGCCGAAGGGCCTGTTCTGTGCTGTACTGTTCTAAATCTAAATCTAAATTAGATAGGTGGGTTGAAATTCCTCTCCTGTCTGATCCCATAGAGGCACTACTGAGCACAGCCAAGGGAGCTGAGGGTGGGGCAATGGAGTGAGCTTTCCCTATACCTTGTTATTGTCATCCTTCACATGGGAGAACTCGATGCTGACATTGGATGCCCAAACTTGAGTTAAGTGCACAAACTTGAATTGATTAAACTCTTCCGACATTAGGGTTGGATACTGCAGCTTTAATGATGCCCTCAGTGAATTCTTTGCACAATCCATCCTGCACACATTACCTTACAGTTTTTATTCATGGTTCCGAGTTGATACGAGGTCTTAACTGTAGAGGAACAAGACCTACAATCCAACATGCTATCCCTCCTTTGCCTATTAAAGCATCAAAACAGCATCACCTGTGCCCATTATCTGACATTTATATCATGCAATGATCCATCATGCCAATAATTAAATTATTTGGACTGAATTTGACCAAGAGTTATTGTTCACAAGTGCATCATAGGCAGTATTTAGTAAATAAAGTTGGTTGTAGATTAGATTGAACATTTAGATTGAATTAATGGACGACACCATTTTTGAAAGACTGCATTCAATAATTATCTATATTATGCCACGGTTCCTGATGTACTATTATTCAACTTGGCTGCATAGCTGAAGCACTGTTTTGCTGAAAAGCATCTTCTCGAAGGTGTGAAACATACCCAGTCTGCAGTACAGAAATTCACAGCTTCGGCAAAGTTGTAGCCCTGGTTGAATCCACTATGATAGGCTCTTGGGAAAGTAACCACAAACTCACCAGCACATTGATTTGTTCGGAACACCTAAAAATGAACAGTGAAGATTGACAATATAATCTTAGCAAAAATTACTAATTCCATGCTCCATAACTACAGATTACCAACAAATGACAGCACATATTGGGACCATCAGTTCTGCATGGCTTGGTTGCATATTGGCTTCATCAGTGAGCCAGTCTCAATGTCTCTATCACAATCCAATGGTTCTTCCTGCAAAGTACACACGTGTACACATATGGTCACAGCAGTCATGGTTAACTTTCACTGTCCCGGCTCACAATTTGTCACAAAGTGAAGTGCCGAAGGTACACGAAAGCCTTGCAGGATAAAATTTCTTTCTCATGGACTGGGCGAGTACGAAAAAAAGCATATAAAAAATATATATAGTTTCATTTGCAAGTTAGTGAGTAAAACTATACCACTGATGGATAAGATGATTTTCACTGCACTCATTCAAACAAGACTTCGTAGAATTTAATTTTTAAGAGTAATAAAAGTTCTAAACACTAAACCTGCAGAATGTATAAAAAGCAAAGTTTATCTTCTTTTAAGAACTATTATTCCAGACTGCAGAACTAGGCATGTGACCCAGAGCCCACAAGTCACAAGCACCTTCTCAATAAATTAGATACAAGTAAAGAGGACAGAGAGGAAAGGAACAACCTACCGGGACTCCGTGCTCCATAAGAATATTGGGATTCATGATGGTCACCAGCTGATGCAGCAGATCTGGCTGAGAATGGAAGAGTTCTGGAGCCAGTTTTCTCATTACAAGCTCGAGTTGTTCAGCAGCATAGCCCGGCACTCCATACCAAGTCTTCGGCTCTCCCCTGCAAAAGAAAGTCAAACAATACTGCTCTTCACATTTCACACCATGGAGAACATCTTGCACTACAAAGACACCTTACACAGCTGTGGCAGGAACTGCAATGCCTCTTCAGAGAAAAAATGAACTCCAGCATTTTATCTTTCAGATTACTTTGTTTAAACAATTGGTTCAATGAGAAAGCATTGGATTATATCACAAGAATTGTCTAATAACCGGAACAAACTCCAAGTCTTTCTGTCTTCCTCGCAACCACCAGTGATTAATTTTGACAGGGAGAAAGAGGACAGGCATTGTAAAATATATCATGCTACATGAGAGAAATAAAACCATAAGAAATAGGAACAGGATGGGTCGATCGACCCTCGAATCTACTCAATAGGATCATGGCTGGTCAGACTCTCCTTGCGTCCATTTTCCTGCCCTTTCCCCGTAACCCTGGATTCCCTTACTGAACAAGGATATATCTATCTCAGCCTTAAATATACACAAGGATTTTCCCCCCACAGCTCTGTAGCCACCTGGGGTGGCCACATCCTGATTTCAAAATGGACACTCATGAGGAGTGTAGGGAAAATTGGCCAGCTACAGGGAACACAAGCAGGTGCAAGGTTTCCTGTGTATTAAGATTTGCAGAACCCAGACAGAACCGAAACCAATAGCCATTTACATACTAATGAGCGATCTCCAGAAACAATCAGAAACGTTGAAACAATCGGGACCAAGACAGACTCCCCGGCGCCAGTGGGAGCTAGGACAAAGGCAGGCCAACAAACACCTAGGGCCTGCCCAACGATCAGGGAACAACCCCAGTATTGGAGAAAATCGATGAGAACGATTGGGACCTGGTCCAATTAATTGGGACCAAGTCCGGGGTCCGCCCAAAAGGGCGCGAAACCCCTGGGACCTACAAGATAGCGTCCCCAAGTTCAGTTCGCTCTCTTGGCAGCTCTCAAAGAACTCTTGACCGTGGCTCTCAGCGAAGAGAGACCAGCCTAGCAGCTGCATCAACCAAGTAAGTCTCAAATCAACGCACGCTACGAGATAGACGCTCCTAGCCACTATTCCGTACCAGTTTGAAGCCAGCAGAATCAGAACCGGACAAAGGCCATTGTTCCTCTGACCTGGTGGGCCATTCGAAGCTAAGTATAGGCTTTTAGTAGCAGTGATAGTTTAGTAAGTAGAGTTTATGCATGAGTAGTGATTGACTGTGTGCACAATAAATGTGTTTTGATTTTAAACTTACTAACTGGTGTATTGAGTTATTGATCAGCAATTGGCCTTGAACCTCGTGGTGGTATCAGAAAGATACCTGGTGACTCTAGAGCAAAGGTTATTAAAACAGAGCAATTAAAGAGAAAGCATAATGAGCTACAGCTCTCTGTGGCAAGGGAGTTCCAAAGACACAACCCTCTGAGAAGAAATTCCTCATCTCATTCTTAAATTGACATCCCTGTATTCTGAGACTATGCCCTCTGGTCCTAGACTCTCTCCCATGAGGGGGAACATCCTCTCAGTATTTACCCTGCCAAACCTCTTAAGAATCCTACAGGTTTCAATGAGATCACCTCTCATTCTTCCACATTTGATTGAGTAGAGTCCCAACCTATTTAACCTTTGTTCGTAAGACAATTCCTCCATACCGGGATTGTCCAAGTGAACCTTTGCTGAACCGTCTCCAATGAAATAATATTTTCCTGAAGTAAGAGGACCAAAACTGCTCAGATTATTCAGATATGGTCTCACCAGTATCTTGCACAGTTGCAGCAATACTCCCCTCCTCTTATACTCCAACCCCCTTGAAATTAGGGCTAACATTCCATTATCCTTCCTGATCACCTGCAGCATCTGTGTGCTAGCTTTTTGGGTTTCAAAATTAACTTCACATTTTCCCACATTATACTCCATTTGCCAACTTTTTCCCCCACTTACTTAACCTATCAATATCTCTTTGCAAACTCTTTGTATTCCGCTCGTAACCTGCCTTTTTGTGTCATCTGCAAACTTGGTTACAGTACATTCGCCTCCTTCCTCCAAATCTTTAATATATATTATAAACCGTTGCGGCCCCAACACTGGAACAAGACTGGTTACAAGTCAAAAACCTGAAAAAATCCTTATTTCCACTTGCTGTTTCCTGCCCATTAGCCAATTCATTATCCATGTCGATATACGACCTCCAACACCATGGGCTCTTACTAAACCTTTTGTGAAGTATCATGTCGAACACCTTCTGGAAATCCAAACACATCTACTGGTTCCCCTTTGTTTACTCTGGTTGAGACTTCCTTGAAAAACTCCGTTACATTAGTCAGATACGATTTCCCTTTCATGAAACTATTCTGATTCTGCTTGATTCGATTATGATTTTTGGGGATCTGGGTGAATGTATGGAATGTCTGGAGGTGACAGGACAAGTTGAGAAGGCTACTAAACCTTGGCTTTATAAACAGGGACATACAGCATGAAAGCAAGGTGGTTAGACTGAACCTTTCTAATACCCTGGTCAGGTCTCAGCTATAGAACAGTACAGCACAGAACAGGCCCTTCGGCCCTCAATGTTGTGCCGAGCCATGATCACCCTACTCAAACCCACGTATCCACCCTATACCCGTAACCCAACAACCCCCCCCTTAACCTTACTTTTATTAGGACGGGCAATTTAGCATGGCCAATCCACCTAACCCGCACATCTTTGGACTGTGGGAGGAAACCGGAGCACCCGGAGGAAACCCACGCGCACACGGGGAGGACGTGCAGACTCCACACAGACAGTGACCCAGCCGGGAATCGAACCTGGGACCCTGGAGCTGTGAAGCATTTATTCCAACCACCATGCTACCCTGCTGCCCCAAGCTGGAGAATCGCATCCTATTCTGGGCAACACAATTTAGTGAGGTTTTCAGGCCATGGAGATGGGACAGAGACACCCATCAGAATTGTACCAGGATGAGAGATGGTTGCGTGGAAGATTAGAGAAGCTGGGGTTGTTCTCTGTAAAACAAATTCAACTCAAAGGATATAAAATCTTAGATAAGGTATTAAATGAGGTGAATCTGTTTGCACTAGCAGGAGGGTCGGTTAGCAGATTGGCAAAAGAACCAAAGGGTGATTACCGTTTTCTACTCACCATGTTGTTCTGACATGGAATCCAGACTCAACAGGAACTTGCAAAGGGAAATGGACAGATTTTTGAAAGGGAGAAATTAAATGGCTATGGATAAAGAGCAGGGTAGTGATTTAATTGGAGGCCAAAGAAACAATGGTGTCTCTTTTTATGCTGTATGGTTCTACCACAGTCACATCTCTGTAATCTTCGATGCTGCGAATGTGACAAAGACAATGGAATTTCTTCAAAGGATATCAAGAGAGATTGTAATTAACTTTTAATGATAACCCCTTGATATGTGAATTAAATTGCCAGATGTTAATCCAGCTGCTTCACATTGGCAGCTCTCGGAGTTAGCAGCTGAATAAAATAAAGTAAACAAATTTGTAGATGCGCGAAAGGAAAACCATTCACCATGGGTGAAAAAAGCACCATGTTTTTTTAACCCTATTAACCTCAACATTCTCAATATGTCCTTTCCTGACTCTTCGTTGACAGAGTGCAAGAGTAAAAGAAGATGCAGTTATAATTTATTTGGAAAGGTCGGGATATGGGGTCAATGGGGCTTACCCAGGACACCACCATCAACAAGGCTGAAGTTTGGAAAGTAATGGAATTATTAACTTTCGCCTGGATAGGGTATGCCACGACAATGCTCAAGTAGCACAACAGCATCCAGGACAAAGCAGTTTCCTGTATGAGCACCTTCCACTGAGTATCCAAACCCCTGAAATATTAACACACTGTGCACAACCGAGAACATGCACCACGCAGCTCTTCATATTTCCCCTATAGATCTCTCAACAACAAAAAATCACTCACATGACTGTAAAATATCAATTGAGTTAGTTTTGTTACTCGATACATTTACGCGATATGGGCTTCACTAGCATTTGTTGGCCATCCCCAATTGCTCTCGAGAAGAAGGTGGTGAGCTGCCTACTTGAATCTTGCAGTCCATGTGGTGTAGGTATACCTACTGTATTGTCAGGCAGGCAATCCAGGATTTTGACCCAGTGACAGTGAAGGAACGGCAATATATTCCGAAGTTGGGGCGGTGAGTGACTTGGGGGGCAAACCTCCAAGTGGTTAGGTCCCATCTATCTGCTGCCCTTGCCCTTCGAGACGATAGTGGATTTGGAAGGGGCTGCCAAAGGAGCCTTGGTGAGTTCCTGCAGTGCATCTTGTAGATGGTACACACGGCTGCTGCTGTCCGTTAGTGGAGGGATTGAATGCTTGTGGAAAGGGTGCCAATCAAGAGGGCTGCGTTGTCCTGGATGACTTTAAGTTTGAGTATTGTTGGAGCTGCATTCATCCAGGCAAGTGAGGAGTATTCCATCACACTCTTGACTTGTGCTTTGTAGGTGGTGGACAGGCTTTGGGTTGTCAGGAGACGGGTTACTCACCGCAGGATTCCTGGCCTCTGACCTGCTCTTGTCGCCACAGTATTATATAGATAGTCCAGTTCAATTGTAGTCAATGGTAATCCCCAGGATGTTGATAGTGGAGGATTCAGCCATTTAATGTCACGGGGCGATTGTTTGGTTCTCTCTTATTGGAGATAGCCATTGCCTGGCACTTGCGTGGCTGAGCATTGTGCAATCATCAGTGAACATCACCTCATTTGACCTTATGTCGGCAGGGAGGTCACTGATGAAGCAGCTGCAGATGGTTGGGCCTAGGACACTATCCTGAGGAACTCCTAAGTGATGTCCTGGGACTGAAATGACTGACCTCCAATCGCCTCAACCACCTTCCTATGTGCTTGATATATCTCCAATAACATTGACTCCATTGATTCCAGTTTAGCTAAGGCTCCTTGATGTCATACATGATCAAATGTTGCTTTGATGTCAATGGCAGTCACTCTCACCTCATCCCTTGAGTTCAGCTCTTTTGTCCATGTTTGAACCAAGACTGTAATGAGGTCAGGAGCTGAGTGACCCTGGCAGAACCCAAATTGAGCGTCAGTATGTTATTGCCAAAGAAATGCTGTTTGATAGCAGCGTTGATGACCCCTTCCATCACTTTGCTGATGACGGAGAGTAGACTGAATTGGCTAGGTTGGATTTGTCCTACTCCTTGTGTGCAGGACACACGTGGGCAATTTCCCACATTGCTGGGTAGACGCCAGTGTTGTAACTGTAGTAGAACAGCGTGGCTAGGGGTGCGGCAAATTTGGAGCTCAAAGTCATCAGTACTATTGCAGGAATATTCAGGACTCCTAGACTTTGCTGTATCCAGTGCCTTCAGATGCTTCTGGGTGAATTGAATTGGTTGAAGACTGGCATCTGTGATGCTGGGGACGTCGGGAGCAGACCAAGTTTGATCATCCACTCGGCACTTCTGGCTGAAGGTTATTGTGAATACTTCAGCCTTCTTTTGCACAGATATGGTAGGCTCCTCCATCATTGAGGATGGGGATATTTGTGGAGCCTCCTCCTCCAGTGAGTTGTTTAATTGTCCATTGTCATTCATGACTGGATGTGGCAGGACTACAAAGCTTAGATCTGATCCATTGGTTGTGGGATCACTTAGCTCGATCACTTGCTGCTTATGCTGTTTGGCATTCAAGTAGTTCTGTGTTGTAGCTTCACCAGGTTGAAACCTTATTTTTCGGTATGCTTGGTGCTGCTCCTGGCATGCCCTCCTGCACACTTCATTGAACCACGGTTCATCCCTGGCTTGGTGGTAATGGTAGAATGGGGGCAATGCCGGGCCATGAGATTACAGATTGTGGTTGAATACAACTCTGCTGCTGCCGATGGCCCACAGCGTTTCACAGATGCCCAGTCGAGTTGATAGATCTGTTCTGAATCTATCCCATTTAGCACGGTGGTAGTGCCGCACAAAACTGTAGACAATATCCTCAATGTGAAGACAGGATTTTGTCTTCACTCGGACAAACGAAACACGCTAGAGGATTTGAAAGGCCAGGTGAACTGGCTCCATGGACTATTTGAAGCTAATTTGTTCACCCTGGTATCACATCAGTAAGACTTTTAAAAATAAAATATGGAACGCTTCACGAATTTGCGTGTCATCCTTGCGCAGGGGCCATGCTAATCTTCTCTGTATCGTTCCAATTTTAGTATATGTGCTGCCGAAGCGAGCACCACATCAGTAAGACATGAAAGAGATCAAACCGCTTAAATCAAACCTTACTTTCTCCTCGTTTAAAATTGGACTTTTCTGGAACAAAAATATGACTGCTACAGGTCACAAGCTTGTGGAATCTGACACTGATCGTTGTGTGGATCCATTACAATCAACAAAACAAGCGAGTACCAGTCTTTTGTCCCCAGCCTGCGCTTATAACAAAGAGATAGACATCAAAACTGTAACTTGAAATTAACACAAAAATGGGCAACATTACATGACCAAAGCTCCATTGGCCTTTTAATGGTACATTCCTGAACACCTAGGGCAGTCTGCTCTTAAACATCCAGCCTGTCAACACCAATACTGGACTCCAGGCAGACAACAGCTAATCGGACCATTACAAACCGGATGGTCTACACCTGGGTAGGACTGGAACCAATGTCCTAGGGGGTGCTTTTGCTCACACTGTTGGGGAGGTTTTAAACTAATGTGGCAGGGGGACGGGTACCAGATTAGTAAATTAGAGGTCAGTAAAGAGGCAGCGGCTAAAGCCAGTAAGGTACTAGATAATAAACTCAATGTGACTAAGGGGAAGAGTAGACAGGGAAGAGATGATGAACGCAAAGGGACAGATGGTCTGAGGTGCATTTGTTTTAATGTGAGAAGTGCAGCAGGTAAGGGAGATGAATTTAGGGCTTGGATCAGTACCTGGGAATATGATGTTATTGGTATTACTGAGACTTGGTTGAGGGAAGGGCAAGCCAGGCAATTAAATATACCAGGGTATAGATGCTTCAAGAGGGATAGAGAGGGAGGTAAAAGGGGTGGAGGAGTTGCATTACTGGTCAGAGATGATATCACAGCTGTAATTAAGGAGGGCACGATGGAGGATTAGAGCACTGAGGCAACATGGGTAGAGCTAAGAAATAGGAAGGATGCAGTAACATTGTTGGGACTTTACTACAGGCCTCCCAAAAGCGAGCATGAAGTAGAGGTGCAAATATGCAGATTATAGAACAATGTATGAGCAATAGGGTGGTTGTGATGGGAGATTTTAACTTCCCCAACATTGAATGGGATTCGTGTAGTGTTGGAGGCGTAGATGGAGCAGAGTTTGTAAGGAGCATCCAGGAGAGTTTTTTTTAAGAACAGTATGTAAATAGTCCAACTTGGGAAGCGGCCAAACTAGACCTGGTATTGGGGAATGATCCCGGCCAGGTGGTTGAAGTTTCAGTCAGTGATTACTTTGGGAATAGCGATCACAATTCCGCAAGTTTTAGAATACTCATGGACAAAGCAGAGAGTGGTCCAAAAGGAAGTGTGCTAAATTGGGGAAAGGCCAAGTATAACAAAATTCGGCAGGAGCGAGGGAATGTGGATTGGTAGCAGCTGTTTAAGGGTAAATCCACATTTGAAATGTGGGAGTCTTTTAAGAAAAGGTTGATTAGAGTGCAGGACAGACATGTCCCTGTGAAAATGAGGGACAGAAATGGCAAGGTTAGGGAACCATGGATAACAGGTGGAATTGTGAGACTAGCTAAGATGAAAAAGGAAGCATACATAAAATCTAGGCAACTTAAAACTGATGAAGCTTTGGAGGAATATCGGGAAAGTAGGACAAATCTCAAACGCGCAATAAAGAGGGCTAAAAGGGGTCATGAATTATCTTTGGCTAACAGGGTTTTTTTTTATAAATTTAGAGTACCCAATTATTTTTTCCAATTAAGGGGCAATTTAGTGTGGCCAATCTACCTACCCTGCACATCTTTTGGTTGTGGGGGTGAAACCCACGCAGACACGGGAAGAATGTGCAAACTCCACACGGACAGTGACCCAGGGCCGGGATTCGAACCCGGGTCCTCAGCGCCGTAGGCAACAATGCTAACCACTGTGCCACCGTGCTGCCCCTTTGGCTAACAGGGTTAAGGAAAATCCCAAAGCCTTTTATTCGCATATAAGGAGCAAGAGGGTAACTAGAGAAAGGATTGACCCATGAAAAGACAAAAGAGGGAATTTATGCATGGAGTCAGAGGAAATGGGTGAGATTCTTAATGAGTACTTTGCATCGGTATTCACCAAGGAGAGGGACATTACGGATGTTGAGGCTAGGGATGGATGTTTAAATACTCTAGGTCAAGTCGGCATAAGGAAGGGGCAAGTTTTGGGTATTCTAAAAGACATTAAGGTGGACAAGTCCCCAGGTCCGGATGGGATCTATCCCAGGTTACTGATGGAAGCGAGGGACGCGAAATAGCTGGGGCCTTAACAGATATCTTTGCAGCATCCTTGAGCACAGGTGAGGTCCCGGAGGACTGGAGAATTTCTAATGTTGTCCCTTTGTTTAAGAAGGGTAGCTGGGATAATCCAGGGAATGATAGACCTGTGAGTTTGACGTCAGTGGTAGGCAAACTGTTGGAGAAGATACTGGGCGATAGGATCTATCCATATTTGGAAGAAAATAGACTTATCAGTGATAGGCAGCATGGGAAGGCCATGTCTTACAAACCTAATAGAATTCTTTGAGGAAGTGACAAAGTTAATTGATGAGGGAAGGGCTGTAGATGTCATATACATGGACTGCAGCAAGGCGTTTGATAAAGTTTCCCATGGCAGGTTGATGGAAAAAGTAAAGGCGTATGGGGTTCAGGGTGTACGAGCTAGATGGATAAAGAACTGGCTGGGCAACAGGAGACAGAGAGTAGTGGTGGAAGGGAGTGCCTCAAAATGGAAAAAGGTGACTTGTGGTGTTCCACAGGGATCCGTGCTCGGACCACTGTTTGTGATATACATAAATGATCTGGGGGAAGGTATAGGTGGTCTGATGAGCAAGTTTGCAGATGATACTAAGATTGGTGGAGTTGCAGATAGCGAGGAGGACAGTCAGAGAATACAGCAAAATATAGATAGATTGGAGAGTTGGGCAGAGAAATGGCAGATGGAGTTCAAACCAGGCAAATGCAAGGTGACGCATTTTGGAAGATCAAATTCAAGAGCGGACTATCCGGTCAATGGAAGAGTCCTGGGGAAAATTGATGTACAGAGAGATCTGGGAGTTCAGGTCCACTGTGCCCTGAAGGTGGCAACGCAGGTCGATAGAGTGGTCAAGAAGGCATACAGCATGCTTGCCTTCATCGGACGGGGTATTGAGTACAAGAGTTGGCAGGTCATGTTACAGTTGTATAGGACTTTGGTTAGGCGATATTTGGAATACTGCGTGCAGTTCTGGTCGCCACATTACCAGAAGGATGTGGATGCTTTAGAGAGGGTGCAGAGGAGGTTCACCAGGATGTTGCCTGGTATGGAGGGTGCTAGCTATGAAGAAAGGTTGAGTAGATTAGAATTGCTTTCGTTGGAAAGACAGAGGTTGAGGGGGGACCTGATTGAGGTCTACAAAATTATGAGAGGTATGGACAGGGTGGATAGCAACAAGCTTTTCCCAAGAGTGGGGGTGTCAGTTACAAGGGGGCACAATTTCAAAGTGAGAGGGGGAAAGTTTAAGGGAGATGTGCTTGGAAAGTTTTTACGCAGAGGGTGGTGGGTGCCTGGAACACTTTGCCAGCGGACGTGGTAGAGGCGGGCATGATAGCATCATTTAAGATGCATCTGGACAGATATATGAATGTGCGGGGAACAGAGGGAAGTAGATCCTTCGAAAATAGGCAACAGGTTTAGATAAAGGATCTGGATCGGCCGAAGGGCCTGTTCCTGTGCTGTAATTTTCTTTGTAACAAAGCCTGCCTCAAGTCTAAACCTCCTTGAAGCCTGGATTTCTGGAAGATTCCTGCCATCACCTGTAGAGCAGACCAAATCTCCGTGTAGCAACCTCAACTTGCTGCTTCATCACCGGGTTTGAAGGAATTCAGAAAACCCTACTCTCAGCTAGCTGAACCCACCTGAACCTCAACTCGTGTATGAAGGAACCCTCACTGGACTGTGACAGTCATGTGAATTAGTATTCACATAAATCATCGTTTGGTAGTGCAGAACTGAGTATGCTGGAAAAGGATATTTTGTCAAAGCGTTTCGTCTTATAGTCATCAGGACAATCACAAGAATACCAATGTCAGGAGAAACAACAACTTGAAATATTAAGTTGTTGTTTCCCCCAACATTGGTATTCTGGTGATCAATCTGGTGAGTGCAAGATGAAAAACTTCAACAGATTGTCTTTTTTCTGCAATACTCTAATATAATCTTTGGTTTCATTTTAAATTATTCCTAATTGCATCCTCTTGTCTTTCCTATCTACTTTGTGTGCGTGCGTGTGCGTGTGTATGTGCGCGCGTGTATCTAGCTCTCACAACCATCCCTTGGTTTGAATGTACTAATAAACAATACTTCTGATTTAACCCTAAAGAGTTTGCCGCAAATCACTTTAAAATTGACTTCACAAACAAGGTTTGGAGAAACGCACGACAGCCTATTTCAAGAAATTACAACCTTTGCTTACGGACAGATGGTGAGAAAAAAAAACATGGTCAGTTTGCCTCTCTCCCCTGCCCGTAACAATAGTATGCACTGCACTATCCACTGCAATGTAACAACCTGAAACAAAGGGAATTGGCAGATTTTGCACAACGTTAAACTGATTCTATTTTTAATGACAGGCTTTACGGCCCTCAAAAGAGCAACATCAGATTGTTCACGGTGATAGATAGATAGAGATAGAGAAATACAGCACAGAACATACTGCTGTGTCTCTCAAATTGTCATACTTAACCATACTAATTTAGATACGAATCAGACTGACGATCATGTGGATCCACCGGGTATACAAAGTTACAAACCAGTGCAGGTAGTTGATTGAGTAGCTCCAGTGGTCTTCAATGTGCCAGCAGAAGGAGGAAAAGCACATTCCCACATAAAGCCAAGGAATCTTCATCCCAGAGATGTCTGCGTTGATGTGAGTCAATACGGACTGCTCCAGGACAGGCATGTTATTCAAGTTCCAACCAGAACTGGCGTAATCCTGAGAAATCATGCAGAAGGGAGCAGTGAGTGAAACCTGGAGCAGTAAGGAAAGTCAGAGTAGTGCAGGGGTGTGAGTACGGCAGAGGTGATTTGTGGGCAGACAGGGGTGTGGGGCACACAGGGGGTGACATTTTTTTAAATTTAGAGTGCCCAATTAATTTTTTCCAATTAAGGGGAAATTTAGCATGGCAATTCCACCTACCCTGCACATCTTTTGGGTTGTGGGGGCGAAACCTATGCGAACACGGGGAAAATGTGCAAACTTCACAGGGACCCAGAGCCTGGATCGAACCTGGGACCTCAGCAGTGCTTGTTAACTACTGTGCCACCATGCTGCCTTTGGAGGTGACATTTGTGGGATGACAATGATATGGTTCCTCTCGAATTCACTCTTTAAAAACCAATCACCTGCTGTGGACCAACCTGCAGAAGTGGGTCCAGCTTTAGATCTCCTGAAAAACCACCTGCCTACTGTAAATTTGCCGACCCGAGTTGGGAATGAAAGGAATGCAGATGCCATATCCAGATTTTGATGGGCACATGCACTATCTGCAAACTGCCACAGCTCAGATACATAAAAGTAGAATTTTTGGGCAGTTTCTGGGGGGCAGTTATGTGGGTTGGGGTGCTACAAATATAACTGCATTAAAGAGCCCCAGACCAGCTCCAGCAACACTCTCGCATGCTCATGCTTTTCCCAGCAAAGGGCTGGACCATTCTGCAGCAGAGGGAATGCAATCAAACTATTGCAGCATCTCACAGGCTGTTATCTGCCACTGAATGTGGAATTCCTCCAGACAGATGTCGCCAATCGTCATGGACCTATTGAGATTCAGCCTGATGCTGAAGTTGGTGCTTCCCTGCCACTCTCTCTCTTGGGCATCAGCGGTACTCCCATTGGTCATAAAGTGAGGACTGCCAACCTGCCTAGCAGTAGGCCACACTGTCTGCAGCTCCAGCCTCCATCCAGAAAAGTGGAGACAAACTAACAGGCTGTTTCCTGTAAAACTCAACGGGAAGGCATGCCCCACCTTCAGTGGGTCCATGACCTGGAATTAACCCCAACATCATGAGGGCACAGTGGTTAGCACTGCTGCCAGGGCCCAGGTTCAATTCTGGCCTTGGGTGACTGTGGAGTTTGCACGTTCTCTCCATGTCTGTGTGGGTTTCCTCCCACAGTGCAAAGATGTATAGATTAGGTGGATTGGTCATGATCCACAGGGACAGTGAGCCAAAGCCGGTATCGACCCTGGGACCTCAGCACGTGAGGCAGCTGTGCTAACCACTGTGCCACCATGCTGCCAGGTTTGACCCCGGCTCTGGGTCACTGTCCGTGTGGATCACGACCTATCTACCTAACCTATAGCCTTTGCGCTGTTGGGAGGGGGGGGGGTATTGGGCCTTGGTAGAGTGCTCTTTCGGAGGGTTGGTGCAGACTCGATGGGTCGGGTGGTCTCATTCGGCACTGTATGGATTCTATGGATCAGCTTTCGAACGCTCAAGGCAAAATTCAGTGAGATAGGCCAGAGAGCCCGTAGGTAGGACAGCAGTCATGCAACTTACAAACAGTATTAATAGGGCAAACTTTAGAAACAAATAGAGCTTCATTCAGCCAGGATTATTACATCATCCCTTTGATTAACACCATGCATTCTTATGGGAGGCGAGCTGGGAAAACAGGAAGATCACAACAATAAACCCTTACCTCCTCGTCAGACATCAACCTTCTTTTAGTCTCTTTGACTGGAAATCCACTGCCAAATTCCTTTGAGGTAATGTCAGCACCATACTCCACAATAACGTCCTCCTCAATGCTACTCACAAGTCGCCAAAACTCCTTCTCAACTAACTCGGTTGGGACCATCTGCCAGATAGTGAGAGACACAGCCAGCCTTTACTGCCAGACTAAAGCTATCATAGTATCAGGCTCTGGGGCAGGGGTGAGCAGTAACAAGGACAATCTGCATGGGGGGGGGGGAGTGGGCAGGGCCTTGTGGCAGGTATTAAGAATGCATTGTACATGGCAGAGTGGAGAGTGACAGGAACAGTGGACATGGAGGTCTCGAGACTCAAGTACAGTTTACTCTGTCATTCAATAAAATAAGGTGGCACATAAAAGTGTAATAATAATAATAATCTTTATTATTGTCACAAGTAGGCTTACATTAACACTGCAATGAAGTTACTGTGAAAAGCCCCGAGTCGCCACACTCCGGTGCCTGTTCGGGTACAGCGAAGGAGGATTCAGAATGGCCAATCCACCTAACCTGCACATCTTTGGATTGTGGGACGAAACCGGAGCACGCAGAAGAAATCCACACAGACACGGGGAGACGTGCAGTCTCCGCACAGACAGCCACCCAAGCCGGGAACGGAACCTGGCGCTGTGAAGCAACAGCGCTAACCACTGTGCGACCGTGCTGCCCTTCTACATAACCTGTCTACTGTAAATAAAAGCGTACTACATAAGAGCTCATAGTATTGGGGGCAATAAATTTGCATGAACAAAGGATTCACGAAGAGGAAACAAAGAAGCGGGATAAGTGCATAATTTGTGGTTGGCAAACTGTAACGAGTGAGGTGCCATGAGAATCAGTGATGAGGTCAGTCCTTGCTCTCATCCAGAAAAGCTGCAGGAGCCTAAATCCTGCTGGAAAATTACCAGGGTTGAGGCTCTTACCTTGCTACCTTCTGAGCTGCCTCACTTGGGAGTCACACCCATCTATCCTAGACCAGAGAGAATCTGAAGTACCGATCCTAAGACCATCTCTTGGAACAAAGAGTCCACTAAACCCTCTCCCTCCCGGACGTGGTGTCGGGAGCTCGATCAGAGTTTACCTGAGCCAAAGTTCCTCAAGCTGCAGACACTTACTGCAGGATGTGGCTGCCATGGATCATAGCTCACCCACCATTCCCCACATACTACAGCTGCAATACATCAGCTGCATTGCCATCCTTATTGTGATTTATTTAACTAATTGTGGTTCAAGTTTACAATATCACCAACAGTTAGATTTTTTTTCAAATATTTTTCATTAGAGTTTTAACATTTCATAACATACTTCACACGAGACGAGATCAAGGTTTACAAGAATTTTACAACCAATGGCATAGGTTCCCCTGGGTCATAACCGTCTTTGCCGCGGTGAATACCATCGTCTTATTGAGAAGTATGGCCACTCCTCTAGCCCTCATCCCGTAACACTATTGGTATGTCAGTCCTACCCAGCTCTTTCTTACCCTCAATTGGTCTTTCTCCCTCAAATTTGTCTTTTGGGTGGCAGCACGGCGGCGTAGTGATTAGCACTGCCGTCTCACGGTGCCGAGGTCCAAGGTTCGATCCCGGCTCTGGGTCATTGTCCGTATGGAGTTTGCATATTCTCCCCGTGTTTGCATGGTGCTTCACCCCCAAAACCCAAAAGATGTGCAGGGTAGGTGGATTGGCCATGCTAAATTGCCCCTGAATTGGAGAAAAATTAATTGGACACTCTAAATTTTTTTATTTTTTTTTAAATTGTCTTTTGGAGGAAGATTACACTGTCCTTCAGGCCTTTCACAAGGGCAAAGAGACTGGCTCGTTTCACCGAGCCATTAGGTCCCCAGAAGCTCCAGGTCACTATCCTTTCTTTCATTTTTATAAATTTGGAGTACCCAATTAATTTTTTCCAATTAAGGGGATATTTAGCATGGCCTATCCACCTAACCTGCACATCTTTGGGTTGTGGGAGCGAGACCCTCGCAAACACGGGGAAAATGTGCAAACCAAGTATATTGCCCTCCAACAACCACAACCACCTTTCTTTTGTGCCAGGCATGCCTCCAACTAGTGAAGTATTTTCCCTGATTCCCAGTGGCTTCAGTTTGCTGGCACGCCTCAATGCCACACTCACCAAAATGATTGTACAGTCGCTGCGGCAACGCAACAAAGATACTTACATGTACTGGCATGTTGAAATAATCTGACTTGAAGTTATCCGCCATTTCACCAAAGCTCTGGAGTGTATACTCCCTGACTGCCTGCTCAAAGCCAAATGCCTCAGGAGGCTTACTACATGCCTGTGTGTGCAGAGGAGAAAAAGCTGATTAAGCAACGGTTACATAGAACACTACAGCGCAGTACGGGCCCTTCGGCCCTCGATGTTGCGCCGACCTGTGAAACCAACTGAAGCCTATCTGACCTACACTATTCCATTTTCATCCATATGTCTATCAGTGACCACTTAAATGCCCTTAAAGTTGGCGAGTCTACTACTATTGCAGGCAGGGCGTTCCACACCCCTACTACTCTCTGAGTAAAGAAACTGCCTCTGACATCGGTCCTATATCTACCACCCCTCAATTTAAAGCTACGTCTCCTCGTGTTAGTCATCACCATCTGAGCACAGTAAGAAGTCTTACAACACCAGGTTAAAGTCCAACAGGTTTGTTTCAAACACGAGCTTTCGGAGCACGGCTCCTTCTTCAGGTGATCTTTGGAGCCGTGCTCCGAAAGCTCGTGTTTGAAACAAACCTGTTGGACTTTAACCTGGTGTTGTAAGACTTCTTACTGTGCTCACCCCAGTCCAACGCCGGCATCTCCACATCATGATCACCATCTGAGGAAAAAGACTCACTGTCCACCCTATCTAACCCTCTGACTATCTTATATGTCTCTATTACGTCACGTCTCAGCCTTCTCCTCTCTAACGAAAACAACCTCAAGTCCCTGAGCCTTTCCTCGTAAGACCTTCCCTCCAGACCAGGCAACATCCTAGTAAATCTCCTCTGAACCCTTTCCAAAGCTTCCACATCCTTCCTATAATGTGGTGACCAGAACTGCACGCAGTACTCCAGGAGCGGCCGCACCAGAGTTATGTACAGCGGCATGACCTCGTGGCTCCGAAACTCAATCCCCCTACTGATAAATGCTAGCACACCCTATGCCTTCTTAACAGCCCTATTAACCTGGGTGGCAACTTTCAGGGATTTATGTACCTGGATGCCGAGATCTCTCTGTTCATCTACACTACCAAGAATCTTGCCATTAGCCCAGTACGCTGCATTCCTGTTACTCCTTCCAAAGTGAACCACCTCACACTTTTCCACATTAAACTCCATCTGCCACCTCTCAGGTTGCAAGGTAATTCAGGCGTACTCCAGATACTTCCTTCCCCCCCCCCACCACCACCACTATGTCCAATGTAGAAGTCAATTTACATATACAAGTGACAACATCCGATAAACCAGCACTTGCAGACCAGTTAATTTAGCCTCAGTGATGGGAAAGCTTTTAGAAATGTAGGTCTGGAGGGGGCTGGGAGGTGCACACAGGTGGAGCGGGCCAGAGGGGGTGGGCAGGGTCAACCCCGTTATGTGATGAATGTAGAATTTTTTTATATATATTGTATTGTGTCTGTTGCAGTCAGGTTACTAAAAGAACTTGGGTTAAGGTATCCAGATTACATGTCTGCTAAAGTTGTGATTAAGCGGTTAACAGCTAGGCAGGCTGTGATGTTACTCTTTAGGGGGGAGGGGTGAGACAGGGTCGGTTTTTAGTTTCATTTTGAGAGTTCTGTTCTGATTCCGAGGGAAGGTGGTGTGTTTCTCTGACTGACTTGTGAAAGCTTCTCTCCAAAGGTCTGTGTGTATAAATCTGTAAGCCACTGAGTGGTAACTGTATTAATAAGTGGCATTTTAACTGTGTGTGGATTTTATTTAATTGAAATTTTAGATGTAGTTGGGAAAGCAAGCTCAAAGACCTTTCTTTATTCTTTTGTAAGAACTGCTTAACTTTTAATTGAAAAGCTGTTTTTTTTCTTTGGCTGTTAATAATAATCGCTTCTTGTCACAAGTAGGCTTCAATGAAGTTACTGTGAAAAGCCCCTAGTCGCCACGGTCCAGCGCCTGTTCGGCAAGGCTGTTACGGGAATTGAACCGTGCTGCTGGCATTGTTCTGCATTACAAGCCAGCTGTTTAGCCCACTGTGCTAAACGAGCACACTGGGATTGATAATGCGATCCTGTATTAATAACAACATTTTGTTTTCATATAAAAGATCCCTAAATGTCAGTAGAATCACTCCTGAAGCGAAGCATCCTTTCCTCCCAGTTTATAAATTGAAAATTTGTTGTGGTCTAATCCGGTTTCCCAATATAAATTGGGGTCTGGTCCGGGTACCTAACAGTATCTATCTTTGCCGATTCGCGCTTCATACCCTCACAGTTCCCTTTATTTACATTCAAGACCCTGGTTTCAGATTTGACTACTTCACTCTTCACCTTAATGAAGATGATTATTGTGCTGTAGTCGCTTCCCCCCCCCAGGTACACTGCACAACAACATTGTTAATTAATCCTTTCTCATTGCACAATACCCGTCTAGAATAGCCTCGTCTCTGGTTGGTCTAAATAAATGTCACTTACATACTCCAGGAACTCATCCTTCATATGTACCATTGCTAGTTTGGTTTGCCTAAACTACGTGCAAGTTGAAATCATCCATGATTATAGTTGTACCATTATTGTATGCATCTCGAATTTCTTGTTTAGCACCTTCCTTTACAACTCCACTACTGTTTGGGGGCCAATAGACAAATCACAACGTTTTCCACCCCATGGCAAATGTTTTCGAATCTCCACCCACGTGACTTCAACATCATGATTTTCTGAGCCAATATTTCTCCTCACTATTGTATAGATTTCATCCTTTACTACCCCACCTCCATTCCTATTTTGTCTATCCTTCCTAAAAAATGAATGCCCCTGGACGCTCAGTCCCCATCCTTGGTAACCCTGCAGCCATGTCTCTGTAATTGCAATGATATCATAACCGCTTACATCTACTTGCACTGCTAAATCTTATTGTGAATGCTCTGCGCATTAAGACATAAAATCTTTACACTTTCTTTTTTTACCTTTTTAGTCATCTTATCTTTAGGAGGTGACCCAGCCAATTGCATTATAGATATAGAGACATACAGCACACAACAGGCCCTTTGGCCCACGATGTTGTGCCGAACTTTTGTCCTAGGTTAATCATAGAATTTTGGACACTAAGGGCAATTTATCATGGCCAATCCACCCAACCTGCACATCTTTGGACTGTGGGAGGAAACCGGAGCACCCGGAGGAAACCCACGCACACACGGAGAGGATGTGCAAACTCCGCACAGACAGTGACCCAAGTCGAAATCGAACTTCGGACCCTGGAGCTGTGAAGCAATTGTGCTATTCACAATGCTACCGTGCTGCCCTTAAGAAATTAATCTACACTCCATTATTCTACCCTAATCCATTTACCTATCCAATAGCCGCTTGAAGGTCCCTAACATTTCCGACTCAACTACTTCCACAGGCAGTGCATTCCATGCCCCCACTACTCTCTGGGTAAAGAACCTACCTCTGACATCCCCCCCCCCCCCTATATCTTCCACCATTTACCTTAAATTCATGTCCCCTTGTAATGGTTTGTTCCACCCGGGGAAAAAGTCTCTGACTCGTCTACTCTATCTATTCCCCTGATCATCTTATAAACCTCTATCAAGTCGCCCCTCATCCTTCTCCGTTCTAATGAGAGAACTTTGAAAGAACTATCCAATTCAACTAACTTCCCTGCCCATTTGCCTTTACATTTTTCACCTTCAAGTGTTTACTTTTGAAAGCCACAGTTCAAATTGCATCCACCCCCCTTTCAAGCAATGTTTTCCAAATCCTAAACCTTGTTCCAGAACAAAATCATCTCTGCAGTATCATTCTGAGCTCCAGAAACATGCTTTGTATTTCCATGAAAATAGACAATAAAGGGATGACCAAATCTTTAATGCTATGGATTCAACGGGTAAATTCAGAATATCCATTTCCGATGAGGGAGGGTAAAGGAGAATCCTGAGCTGGATCATTCAATAATGAAAACGGGAAACTTTTCCACATGAAGGGTAGTGGAAATATGGAACCTTGCCTCCCAACTATTTTACATAACATAAAAAACTATCAAATTAATGGAGGGATAAATTAAAGAGACAGTCCTAAGTGGAAACTACCTTAAACAAAAAACGAATCACAAATTGAACTTAAGACATCAAAATCAAAATGTAGTTAATGGGGTCAAAAAAGCAACACAGCCCCTGCTGTTCGCAACGGGAATTTCAGGTCACACGATGCCAGTGGACACCGCATCAGCCCTCTCCGGGGACACCTGCATGTAGCCGAAGAGGGGCAGGCAGTTGGGCTGCAAAACCACCTTGGTTGCCCATTGCCTCCATCTGTTCATGGCAAGCTTAGTCAGGCCCAGGACCAGGGCAGCACGGTAGCATGGTGGTTAGCATAAATGCTTCACAGCTCCAGGGTCCCAGGTTCGATTCCCGGCTGGGTCACTGTCTGTGCGGAGTCTGCACATCCTCCCCGTGTTTGCGTGGGTTTCCTCCGGGTGCTCCAGTTTCCTCCCACAGTCCAAAGATGTGCGGGTTAGGTGGATTGGCCATGCTAAATTGCCCGTAGTGTCCTAAAAAGTAAGGTTAAGGGGGGGGGGGGGTTGTTGGGTTACGGGTATAGGGTGGATACGTGGGTTTGAGTAGGGTGATCATTGCTCGGCACAACATCGAGGGCCGAAGGGCCTGTTCTGTGCTGTACTGTTCTATGTTCTATGAGGAGTTCCTCCGCCTGTCCCCTCCACACCGGGTGCCTGTAGATTAGGAGCATAAGGCTGAAGGGCAAACAAAACTTCAACAAAAGGTTTTTAAAGTAATTAATCAGAGAGTGCAATCTATGCCATCCTCTATAACATGGTCTACGGAATCCACAAGACCCGCAAAAAGGGCAGGTGTCTCAGGAGTCCATGAACCTGGTACAAAGGTAAAGTCACACAGGATCAGGGGTGAGCTGGCAAGGTGGATACAGAACTGGCTCGGTCATAGAAGGCAGAGAGTAGCAATGGAAGGGTGCTTTTCTAATTGGAGGGCTGTGACTAGTGGTGTTCCGCAGGGATCAATGCTGGCACCTTTGCTGTTCATAGTATATATAAATGATTTGGAGGAAAATGTAACTGGTCTGATTAGTAAGTTTGCAGATGACACAAAGGTTGGTGGAATTGCCGATAGCGATGAAGACTGTCAGAGGATGCAACAGGATTTAGATAATTTGGAGACTTGGGCAGAGAGATGGCAGATGGGGTTTAATCCGAACAAATGTGAGGTAATGCATTTTGGAAGGTCTAATGCAGGTATAGATATAGAGAAATACAGCACAGAACAGGCCCTTCGGCCCACGATGTTGCGCCAAACTTTTGTCCTAGGTTAATCATAGAATTTTGGACAATTTTTCATGGCCAATCCACCCAACCTGCACATCTTTGGACCGCGGGAGGAAACCGGAGTACCCGGAGGAAACCCACGCAGTCACGGGGAGGATGTGCAGACCCCACACAGACAGTGACCCAAGTAGAAACCGAACCCGGGACCCCGGAGCCGCGAAGCAACTGTGCCATCCACAATGTGCAGGTAGGGAATATACAGTGAATGGTAGAACCCTCAAGGGTATTGAAAGTCAGAGAGATCTAGGTGTACAGGTCACTGAAAGGGGCAACACAGATGGAGAAGGTAGTCAAGGCAAACAGCATGCTTGCCTTTATTGGCCGGAGTATTGAGATTAAAAATTGGCAAGTCATGTTGCTGCTGTACAGAACCTTAGGTAGGCCACACTTGGAGTATAGTGTTCAATTCTGGTCGCCACACTACCAGAAGGATGTGGAGGCTTTAGAGAGGGTGCAGAAGAGATTTACCAGGCTGTTGCCTGGTATGGAGAGCATTAGCTACAAAGAGAGGTTGAATAAACTCGGTTTGTTCTGACTGGAACGACGGAGTTTGAGGGGCGACCTGATAGAGGTCTGCAAAATTATGAGGGGCATAGACAGAGTGGATAGTCAGAGGCTTTTTCCCCAGGGTAGAGGGGTCAATTACTAGTGGGAATAGCTTGAAGGTGCGAGGAGCAAGGTTTAGAGATGTATGAGGCAAGTTTTTTTTACATAGAGGGTAGTGGGTGCCTGGAACTTGCTGCTGGAGGAGGTGGTGGAAGCAGCGATGATAATGATGTTTAAGGAGCATCTTGACAAATACATGAAAAGGATGGGAATCGTGGGATACGGACCCAGGAAGTGTAGAAGATTGTAGTGTAGTCGGGCAGCATGGTCGGCGCCAGCTTGGAGGGCAGAAGGGGCTGTTCCTGTGTTGTACTTTTCTTTCTTCTTTGAACCACGAACCAGTACAAATGATGGTTGCATGGGACTCCTGCAGGCAACACCCCCCATCTCAGGTCCCCAATGTTATGGGGAAAGGACTTCTCCATAGCGGCAACAATGCACGCCAAGGCATGCACAGGTGACAGGCGAGAGCAAGGAAGTGAAAGCTGTGCAGCAGCAGTTCTTACAGGAAACTCTCCCGTGCAGTACAACGGGCACGGACAACATTTCCGCAAGGCGGCTCAGGCTGTGGGCTCCAGATCCCGAAGGGGGAAATCAGACCTCGGGGCCAATGTGGGAATATGTCCAAGCAGGGGCATGCTTAGGTGGAGGTTCCAGTGAGAACAAACAGAGTTTATTCAACCTCTCCTCGTAGCTAATGCCTCAAGACCACTAGTTCCATCGGGTCAGAGTACGACCGTTTAAAGGTCATGGAGAGCATTGATAGTGAGCCAGATGCTCACCACCGCGTGTTGCGCTAACTCATGGGATGTCATCCAGCCCACTTCTCCACCACCCAGCATGTCACACAATCACAGAATACTACAGTGCAGATGAGGCCCTTCGGCCCATCAAGTCTCCACCGACGCATGAAAGGCCCTGACCTGCCCACCTAATCCCACTTGTCAGCACTTGGCTCACAGTCTTGAATGTTATGACGTGCCAAGTATTCATCCAGATACTTTTTAAAGGATGTGAGGTACCTCCACCCTCCCAGGCAGTGTATTCCAGACCATCACCACTCTCTGGGTAAGAAACGGTTTCCTTAACTCCCCCCTAAACCTCTTACCTCTCACTTTGAACTTGTGTCCCTTGTAACTGGCCCTCCAACTAAAGGGAACAGCTGCTCCCTATCCACCCTGTCCATGTCCCTCAATCTTGTACACCTCAATCAGGTCACCCCTCAGTCTTCTCTCCTCCAGAGAAAAAAAGCAAAGCCCATCTGTAGAAGCCAACTATTTCTAATGTAGGTAAATGATAGCTATTTAGCGTAAATATTAAGCCCCGGTTTGAAATACCCATTTTAAATTAAGGATTTCAACACTCATAACTACAGGTTATGTGGCAAAACACATTCAGCACAATTCATTTTAAAACATACAGCTTACAAGATAGCATGACACAGCTAAATTTATTTTCTCTAACACAACTTTTAAATACATAGTGTAGAAGAAACCGAGAAGCCTGATACATTTCTCCAAGGACAAGGGTTGAATCCATGGCAACGAGGTGACGAGAGCCCAGTAATTTAAAGGCTCTATTGTTCTGATTCCATGTAATCACTCGTGATAACAGCCTGAATCACATTCCATAACTTATACAGGCTGAAACATTTTAGACTATTGCTGGATTTTAAAGATGGACAGTTAGAACAGCGAATCAAATATATATTTGATTTCAACATTCTCAAAACATAACAATTTCATAGAGGCAGCATAATTCACTTTACTAGATTAAAACAGACATTTTTCAAGTCCATGTCCAAGGACAGAGCAGGACTCAAAGCAAACAGCATTGCCTGACAAGATAACATGAAGGATAATACTTAAGCCAGCAGAAAACCAGTTTTTGCTGGCCTTGATAAAGCACAATATCACATTCTTTAACAGACACAAGTATGCAGATACAAAACAATTAGAAGTAATGGTGTATATTAAAGATGGACGGCTTGCCGTCAAATCAGATGTGTTTGAGTCTAACCCAAACCAATTAGGATTATATTGGGGTGTGAGTAGATGGCTTAAGACAGATATGAAACAGTATAGCTGTAAGTTTTCTTTCCGCCATTTTTTTAGTTTTAGTTGGTTGTTTGGTTGGTGCGGTTGGTTTGATGCTGAAGATTAGCTGGATTTCTTTCTCTCTTTTGAATCATCTATACTTTGATCTGAACTATTCACTGTCTCCCTGTATTCATATTTCATTTTCAGACTTTGACTTTAAAAGTTGTCGAGCTGTTTGCCTAAGTAAAATTTTATCTGTGATTGTTTGCCTACAAATTGCCTCTGAGCCATATTCCTTTTTCACCACGCTATGAATTTGCCCTTCTGCCTTCAGAGATCTATGGATAAACACGCCACGGTCCCTTTGTTCTTCGGAACTTCCCAGTGTCAGACCTTTCATTGAATACTTCCTTGTCACATTACTCTTTCCAAAGGGCATCACCTCACACGTTTCAAAGTTAAATTCCATCTGCCACTTATCCACCCATTTGACCATCCTGTCTATATCTTCCTGTAACCCAAGATACTCATTGCTAACCACCCGGCCAATCTTTGTGTCATCCGTACATTTACTGATCCTCACCACACAGTCCTCTTTGCCATTTATATAAACGTCAAACAACAGGGGTCCCAGAACAGATCCCTGTGGTACACTACAGGACACTGGTTTCCAGGCGCTAAATCAGCTCGATCATCACCTTCTCTCCTGCAGCCAAGCCAATTATGAATACCACCTTATCAAGTTATCCTATATCCCAGGTGCATTTGCATCCTTAATAAATCTCCCATGTGCGACCTTCTCAAAGGCTTTGCTGAAATCCATCCAAACTACATGGTTGGGAAATCATGTTGCAGCTATTTGGAGCATTGCGTGAAGTTCTGCTCACCACATTATCAGAAGAACATGGAAGCTTTGGAGAGTACAAAAAGGTTCACCAGGATGTTGCCTGGTGTCGAGCTTGTTGGCTACAAGGAGAGGTTGAATAAACCAGGATTGTTTTCGCTGGACAGACCAAGGCTGAGTGAGAGTCCTGATAGAGGTCTACAAAATTATAAGAGGCATGGACAGGGTGGATAGTCAGAGGCTTTTCCCAAGGGTGAAAGTATTAATCACAAGGTTGCATAGGTTCAAGGTGAGAGGGGGACAGTTTATGGGAGATGTGCGGAGTAAGTTTTTCACGCAGTGGTAGGTGCCTGGAACGCTCTGCCAGAGGATGTGGTGGAAGCAGGTACTTTAGCAACATTTAAGAGGCATCTGGATGGGTACATGAATAGGGAGGAAATGGAGGGATATGGACAGAGTACGGGTAGAAGGTTTTTTTTTTTAAAGTTGAGGCATCATTAACGGCACAGGCTTGGAGGACAGTTGGACCTGTCCCTGTGCTGTACTTTTCTTTCTTCTTTGTACACTTGGCTACATGCTCAAAAAATTCAATCAAATTTGTTCGGCATGACCTCCCTTTGACAAAGCCATGCTGACTCTCCCTGATCAAACTTTGCCTCTCCAAATGGAGATAGATTCTCTCCTTCAGAATCCTCTCCAGTAGTTTCCCATAACACTGATGTGAAACTTACTGGTCTGTAGTTCCCTGGCTTGTCTCTACAACCTTTCTTAAATAGTGGGAGCACATTAGCTGTTGTCCAGTCCTCTGGACCCTCCCCCATGGCCAGACAGGAATTTGGGTCAGGGCCCCTGCAACCTCCTTCCTCGCCTCCTGCAGCATCCAGGGACACAATTCATCTGGGCCTGGAGATTTGTCCACTTTTAAGCCCGCCAACACCTCAAATACCTTGTCACTCCCTATGACAATTTGCCCAAGAACCTCACAATCTCTCTTCCCGAGTTCCATAACTACCTCCTCATTCTCTTGGGTGAAGACACTGCACCATCTCTCCATATTCTCTACATATTGAGCTAAAAAGTTCTCGTGTATATTTTACGAACTCTGCTCCATCTAAGCCCTTATCATGATGGCTATCCCAATTAATTTTGGCGAAATCGCCGAATACAATTACCCTCTTATTATTTTTACACCCCTTTGCGAATTGCGCACATATTTGTTCCTCAATTTCCCACCGACTATCTGGGGGTCTATAATAAATACCTAGCAACTTAGCAGTCCCTTTTTTTATTCCTAAGTTCTACCCACAAAGCTTCATCAGCTGTTGAACAGGTAGAAATAGTATGCAGCGAGTCTGTGAGGAAGGATAGACAGTTGATAGGGCAAAGTTGTACTCAGTGGAATGGGTTAAAGTGAGCCTGTCTCAATGCCATCAGTGTCAGGAATAAGGGCGATGAACTTTGAGCATGGATCAGTACTTGGAACTACGATGTTGTGGCCATTACGGAGGGATGGATTTCACAGGGGCAGGAATGGTTGTTTGATGTTCCGAGGTTTAGATGTTTTCAGAAGAATAAGGGGGGGGTAAAAGAGGAGGTGGAGTGACACTGTTAATTAGGGAATGCACCGCGGCTGCAGAAAAGGAGGTAGTTGAAGAGGCTTTGTCTGCTGAGTCAGTATGGGTGGAAGTCAGAAACAAGAAAGGAGCATTCACTTTATTAGGAGTTTTCTGTAGACCCCCCAATCACAGCAGAGAGATAGAGGAACAGATTGGGTGGCACATCTTGGAAAGGTGCAGAATTAACAGAGTTGTTTTCATGGGGGACTTCAACTTCCCTAATATTGACTGAATCCTCCTTAGTGCAAATGGTTTGGATGGAGCAGATTTTGTCAGGTGTGTACAGGAAGGTTTCCTGACTCAAGTTTCCCTCCCCACTAAGTTGCCTGACAGGCCGACTTGGGGGGAGGCCATATTGCACTTGGTGCTCGGTAACGAACCAGGCGTCAGATGTCTCGGTGGGAGAACATTTCGGTGACAGTGACCACAAATCCTTGACCTTTACCACAGTCATGGAGAGGGATAGGAACACACAGTATGGGAAGGTATTTAATTGGGGGAGGGGAAATCAGACTGCGTTTAGACAGGAGCTGAGGAGCATAAAGTGGGAACAATTGTTCTTGGGGAAATGCACAACAGTAATGTGGGGATTGTTTAAGGAGCACTTGCTGCGAGTGCTGGGTAGTTTTGTCCCACTGAGACGAGGAAGGAATGGTAAGGTGAAGGAGCTTTGAGAAGTTGAGCTTCTAGTCAAGAGGAAGAAGGAAGCTTACGTAAGGTTGAGGAAGCAAGGATCTGGCACAGCTCTAGAGGGTAGCACGGTAGCATTGTGGATAGCACAATCGCTTCACAGCTCCAGGGTCCCAGGTTCGATTCCGGCTTGGGTCACTGTCTGTGCGGAGTCTGCACATCCTCCCAGTGTGTGCGTGGGTTAGGTGGATTGGCCATGATAAATTGCCCTTAGTGTCCAAAATTGCCCTTAGTGTTGGGTGGGGTTACTGAGTTATGGGGATAGGGTGGAGGTGTTGACCTTGGGTAGGGTGCTCTTTCCAGGAGCCGGTGCAGACTCGATGGGCCGAATGGCCTCCTTCTGCACTGTAAATTCTATGTAACCAGGTAGCCAGGAAGGAACTCAAAAATGGACTTAGGAGAGCTAGAAGGGGGCATGAAAAAGCCCTGGTGGGAAGGATCAGGGAAAACCCCAAGGCTTATGCTGAATTATGTGAGAAATAAGAGGATGATCAGAGTGCGAGCCCCCCCCAGCCCGACGAGAAGCCTTTCTCTCTCTCTGGTTCCAGGTTGAGTGAGGAGGAGAAAAAAGAAAACAAGAACTCCCTTTTGGGGGGGGGGGCGAGATACTGGGCAACTTAGTGGGGAGGGAAACTTCCCCAACCCACCAGGAATGGACAGAACGCACCGGTCGCTGCTCCCGAAACCCAGGGCGGGATAACACCCGAGGGCAGTTATAGCCAAACTGCACAGGTACGAAGATTAGGAAACAATCCTGCGCTGGGCCAGGCAAAACAGAACCTGCAGATGGGAAGAACACCTCATTAGAGTGTACGAGGACATTGGGGCAGACCTCACCAGGAGACGGGTCGAATTCAATAGAGGAAAAGCAGCCCTTCACAGGAACAATGTGCACTTTGGTATGCTGTACCCAGCAAAGCTCTGGCTCACATACCAAGAAAGAGTATTTCTTTGCAGCCCCCACCGACGCCAACAAATTTATCGAAGAACATGGGCTGGAAAACCAACAGCGAGGGTAGAAACCCGGGGCCCCTGGTAAGGGGGATCAACACGCCGAGGGGGAAGGGTGGGGTTGAGGCAATGCCAGGCTCCCCTCTCCCCCAATATGGCAAGCGCACCCTGAACAAAAAGCAAATCACTACCCAACAAACCATCACAGGTGGGAAACCAGGCCCCAGCACAAGGGTATGAGAGTAGCGGAGAAGGGTGAGCAAACAGGAGGAGCGCAGGGCGGGGGAAAGAGTGGGCGAAAAAATGCAGAAGCTGGGCAGGGGAGAAGCAAGACAGTAACTCCCTAGAGGGGGGGTCACCGCACTAGCAAGAAAGCTAGCACCAGGGACCTGCAAAAAAGCAGGGCCGCAGCACGCCCCCAACAGAGGGGACGGCGCCAAGCAGAGGGCCGTGGGACCACTCAACAGAGGTGGGAGAGCAAACAGGGATAGGAGCAGGGGAAAGAGGGGCAAAGGAGGGAAATACAGGAGAGGGGGAGGAAAGGTAAGGATTGGAGGGGGGGGCAGGGGGGGGGGGACACCACAGGGACGGAGGGACAAACAAAGGAACAGCAATAGGGCAACAGAGTGCCGCAACCAAGGGCTCGGAACAAGGAATCACTGCAAGCATCCACCCAGTACGGCCTCTGGGCGAAGGGAAACCCCAGAGTGAAGGGGGCTACCGCACAGCGGGTGACCATGGCGGGGGCCCCCTGGACGGAGGGAAGCCCCGGAGCGCAGGGGCCCGACTGCATGTAGAGAGCAGTGACAGCGACCATCCTGGACAGCCCCCTAACAAGGGGGAACCCCAGAGGGCAGGGGCACATCCACCAGGTGAATATGGTTATTCCCACAGGAGCGAGGGGACAGATAGTCACCTAGAATGTAAGGGGACTCAACGGCCCAGTGAAAAGATCCAGAGTCCTCAATCACCTAAGAAACATGAAGGCAGACATAATCTTCCTTCAAGAGACGCACCTGAAAGAGCAGGACCAACTGCGGGTAAGAAAGGGCTGGGTGGGACAGACCTACCATTCCTGCTCCGGGACGAGAGCCAAGAGGGTGGCAATACTGGTCAGCAAATGGACGATGTTTAGGGCGACAAAAACGGTTATGGACCCAGGGGGACGGTACGTCATGGTTAGCGGGACCCTGGATGGGGAACCGGTAGTACTAGTTAACGTGTACGCGCCCATGGAGGTTCACCCACCCAGGGGAGAAGGAGTGCTCCTGCTTCTCCCCAGTTCCCAACATATACACCAGAATTGACTTCTTTGTGGTGGGGAAAATGGTGCATCCGGGGATAGACAAAGTGGAATACTCCGCAATTGTGATATCAGACCATGCTCCACACTACATGGACCTGAGGCTGGAAACGACTGGGCCCAACGCCCCACATGGAGGTTGGACGCTAGTAAGCTGACATGGCCTTCAACGAAAAGATATCGCGGGCCATAGCAGAGTACACGGAGAACAACCAGAACGGGGAGGTCTCGCCCTCCACGTTCTGGGAAGCGCTAAAGGCCGTACTAAGAGGGGAAATCATCGCTTACAAAGCGCGAAGAGATAGAGAGGAAAGGGCGGCGAGGCAGCAGCTGGTCAACTCCATACTGGAGGTAGACCGTAAATACTCGGAGGTCCCGACAGGTTAGGTGGATTGGCTTAGCTAAATTGCTCCTTAGTGTCCTAAAGGTTAGGTGGGGTTACTGGGTTACGGGGATAGGACTGAGGCGTGGGCTTAAGTGGGGTGCTCTTTCCAAGAGCCGATGCAGACTTGATGGGCCAAATGGCCTCCTTCTGCACTGTAAATTCTATGATCAGCGTAAGCGAAAAGGGCCACCCCGACAATCCAGACAATCTCTTCCGCAACAGGCACAGGAAGGGAAGGCTGCATCTCCCAAAAGCTGTGCAAGGTGGGTCAATTGATACTTTAATCTGCGGAAATTTATTGGGTCAGTGAATCATGGGTTCGAGATCAAAGATATGTAGCTGGTATAGAGATGCAGATCAGTGTCATCTAACAGAATTGTGAACAGGCTGAAGGGGCTGAATGGTCTACTCTATGTGCACACGCATGAATGAACAATATTGACATTCCAAAAGTTGAGCATTCTTTTACCCCATTCTGCCACAGTTGAGAATGTTTTGTAATTTTACTCTCGCACACACATGTACAGCCTCAGCTTCTTAAAACATTGGTCAGGAAAATATAAACACAAGAGGACGAGGAGTTCACCATTGGCAAACCTGCTCCACCATTCAATATGATCATGGTCGATCTTGTTCTTCAACTCCATTTTCCCACCAGCTTCCCATGCTCCTGGGTTCCCCAAGACACTACAAAAATTGTCTACTCAGTCTTAGATATATTCATTCATGGCAGCACGGTGGCACAGTGGCTATAATTGCTGCCTCACAGCACCAAGTAGCTTGATTCAAGTGCCTTGGGTCACTGTCTGTGTGGAGTCTGCACGTTTGCCCAGTGTCTGTGTGTGGGTTTCCTCCAGGTGCTCTGGTTTCCTCCCACAGTCCACAGACGTGCAGGTTAGGTGGATTGGCCGTGATAAATTACCCCTTGGGTTAGGCGGAGTTACAGGGTTGTGGGGATAGGACAGGGGAGTGGGCCTAGATAGGGTCTCTTTGAAGGGGCCGGCACGGAATTTGATGGGCGAATGGCCTCCTTCTGCATTGTACGGATTCAATGATGGAGCAGCCACAACCCTTTGGGATAGAGATCCAAAGGTTCACAAATTTCTGCGCATCTCCGGATCTCTCCTAATTGACCCTTTATCCCAAGATTGTGCCTATGTTTTAGATTCCCCAGCCAAGGAAAACAGCACATCAGTATCAACCCCTTCAGAGTCTTGTATGTCACAGGGAAGGTAGAACTCTGAACTGAAGCTCGCATGGATGATGTCCAGTTGTCGTCTTATTGCCTTCACTTCTCACTCGCCCTCATCCTGAAAGCTGCCATGAAATGAAAACTGTAGACTGAGAGATTTATGAACTCCTGCTTAGCATTCCACAGCCCCAGCCCATCACCTCAACCCTTCCCTTATGCTTTTTTGCTTTCCGATGGTCAAGGACTGTTCATTCTTCAAAGAGCAAAGCGGAAAAGAAAGAGGTACTGTCATTCAGCCTTACACACTCGGAGCTGTAGCCACCTTGGGTGGCCACCTCCCGATTCCAAAATGGAGGCCTGCAAAGAATGCAGGGAAAATTGGCCAGATACAGGAAAACAAACAGGTGCAACATTTCCTGTGTATTAAGATTTGCAGAACCCAGACAGAACCGAAACCAGTAGCCATCTACATACTAATGAGCAATCCCCAGAAACAATTAGAAACATTGAAGCAATCGGGACCAAACCAGACTCCCCGGCGCCAGCGGGAGCCAGGACAAAGGAAGGTCAACGGACACATGGGAAGCGCCCAGCGATCAGGGTACAGCTCCAGTATTGGAGAAATCGATTGAAACGATTGGGACTTGGTCCAATTAATTGGGACCAGGTCCGGGGTCCGCCCAAAAGGACGCGAAACCCCTGGGGACTATAAAGTAGAGTCCCCAAGTTCAGTTCACTCTCTTGGCCTTGGCTCTGTGAGGAGAGACCCGCCTAACAGCTCTTGGCAGGCTCTCTTGTTAGCTCAAAGAACGCTTGACCGTGACTCTCAACAAGGAGAGACCTGCCTAGCAGCTGCACCAACCAAGTAAGTCTCCAGTCAACGCACGCTGCGCGATAGGCGCTCCTAGCTACTATTCCATACCAGCTTGAAACCTGCAGATTCAGGACCGGACAAAGGACATTGTTCCTCCGACATGGTGGGCCATTCCAAAGCTAAGTATAGGCCTTTAGTGTTAGTGATAGTCTAGTAAGTAGAGTTTTATGCATGAGTAGAGATTGACTGTGTGTGCAATAAATGTGTTTTGATTTGAAGCTTACTAACTGGTGTATTGGGTTATTGGTTATTGATCAGCACTTGGCTTTGAACCTCGTGGTGGTATCCGAAAGATACCTGGCGACTCTCGAGCAAAGGTTATTAAAACAGAGCAATTAAGTAAAAGCACACCGAGCAACAGAGTCACCATCCCAGACACTGGCATTGCATGAGTTTGAAAGGAAAGTGTGAAATAGAATTAGCACTTGATGAGTCAGCTGAAACCAGACGAGGGAGACAAGCAAGTTTGTGTGTGAACCTCCTGGACAGCAGGGTCACTGATGAGCTCTGCTACATGGGACTCAGGTAAGGAGGCAGTTGGGGCAGACGACAGCTGGTGACATTGGATACCAAGATGCAGGGCGCAAGATGAGGGCCCGTCAGGGGCCTCACGGTAGCATGGTGGTTAGCATCAATGCTTCACAGCTCCAGGGTCCCAGGTTCGATTCCCGGCTGGGTCACTGTCTGTGTGGAGTCTGCACGTCCTCCCCGTGTGTGCGTGGGTTTCCTCCGGGTGCTCCGGTTTCCTCCCACAGTCCAAAGATGTGCGGGTTAGGTGGATTGGCCATGCTAAATTGCCCGTAGTGTAAGGTTAATGGGGGGATTGCTAAATTGCCCATAGTGTCCTAAAAAGTAAGGTTAAGGGGGGGGGTTGTTGGGTTACGGGTATAGGGTGGATACGTGAGTTTGAGTAGGGTGATCATTGCTCGGCACAACACCGAGGGCCGAAGGGCCTGTTCTGTGCTGTACTGTTCTAAATTCTAAATTCTAAATTGGCAAGCCTGTCAAAAAGTCTCAATTCACCAGCGAGGTGGTGTTAAAGAACCACCAACCACCTCACAAAATCAGCAGTGAGCTGCGAATGGGAGCTGAGCATGTTTGTTTTGCTGGAAATGTTAAAAATGGACTGGAGTCCATCTTTTCCACCTGGAGATGGTGATCATTGCCAGACATAAGAACTAGGAGTAGGCCATCTGGCCCCTCGAGCCTGCTCCGCCATTCAATGAGATCATGGTTGATCTTTTGTGGACTCAGCTCCAATTTCCAGCCCGAATACCATAACCCTTAATCCCTTTATTCTTCAAAAAGCTATCTATCTTTACCTTAAAAACATGTAATGAAGGAGCCTCAACTGCTTCACTGGGCAAGGAATTCCATAGATTCACAACCCTTTGGGTGACGAAGTTCCTCCTAAACTCAGTCCTAAATCTACTTCCCCTTATTTTGAGGCTATGTCCCCTAGTTCTGCTTTCTATCCTATCTATTCCCTTCATAATTTTAAATGTTTCTATAAGATCCCCCCTCATCCTTCTAACTTCCAATGAGTACAGTCCCAGTCTACTCAACCTCTCCTCATAATCCAAACCCTTCAGCTCTGGAATTAACCTCGTGAATCTCCTCTGCACACCCTCCAGCACCAGTACGTCCTTTCTCAAGTAAGGAGACCAAAACTGAACACAATACTCCAGGTGTGGCCGCACTAACACCTTATACAATTGCAACATAACCTCCCTAGTCTTAAACTCCATCCCTCTAGCAATGAAGGACAAAATTCCATTTGCCTTCTTAATCACCTGTTGCACTTGTAAACCAACCTTCTGTGACTCATGCACTAGCACACCCAAGTCTCTCTGAACAGCGGCATGCTTTAATATTTTATCATTTAAATAATAATCCCGTTTGCTGTTATTCCTACCAAAATGGATAACCTCACATTTGTCAACATTGTATTCCATCTGCCAGACCCTAGCCCATTCACTTAACCTATTCAAATCCCTCTGCAGACTTCCAGTATCCTCTGCACTTTTCGCTTGACCACTCATCTTAGTGTCATCTGCAAACTTGGACACATTGCCCTTGGTCCCCAACTCCAAATCATCTATGTAAATTGTGAACAATTGTGGGCCCAACACGGACCCCTGAGGGACACCACTGGCTACTGATCGCCAACCAGAGAAACACCCATTAATCCCCACTCTTTGCTTTCTATTAATTAACCAATCCTCTATCCATGCTGCTACTTTACCCTTAATGCCATGCATCTTTATCTTATGCAGCAACCTTTTGCGTGGCACCTTGTCAAAAGCTTTCTGGAAATCCAGATATATCACATCCATTGGCTCCCCGTTATCTACTGCACTGGTAATGTCCTCAAAAATATCCACTAAATTAGTTAGGCACGACCTGCCCTTTATGAACCCATGCTGCGTCTGCCCAATGGGACAATTTCTATCCAGATGCCTCGCTATTTCTTCCTTGATGATAGATTCCAGCATCTTCCCTACTACCGAAGTTAAGCTCACTGGCCTATAATTTCCCGCTCTCTGCCTATCTCCTTTTTTAAACAGTGGTGTCACGTTTGCTAATTTCCAATCCACCGGGACCACCCAAGAGTCTAGTGAATTTCGGTAAATTATCACTAGTGCCTCTGCAATTTCCCTAGCCATCTCTTTTAGCACTCTGGGATGCATTCCATCAGGGCCAGGAGACTTGTCTACCTTTAGCCCCATTAGCTTGCCCATCACTACCTCCTTAGTGATAACAATCCTCTCAAGGTCCTCACCTGTCATAGCCTCATTTCTATCAGTCACTGACATGTTATTTGTGTCTTCCACTGTGAAGACCGACCCAAAAAACCTGTTCAGTTCCTCAGCCATTTCCTCATCTCCCATTATTAAAACTCCCTTCTCATCCCAAAGGACCAATATTTACCGTAGCCACTCTTTTTTGTTTTATATATTTGTAAAAACTTTTACTCTCTGTTTTTATATTCTGAGCAAGTTTACTCTCATACTCTATCTTACTCTTCTTTATAGCTTTTTTAGTAGCTTTATGTTGCCCCCTGAAGATTTCCAGTCCTCTAGTCTCCCACCAATCTTTGCCACTTTATATGCTTTTTCCTTCAATTTGATACTCTCCCTTATTTCCTTTGATATCCACGGTCGATTTTTCCTCTTTCTACCGTCCTTCCTTTTTGTTGGTATAAACCTTTGCTGAGCACTGTGAAAAATCGCTTGGAAGGTTCTCCACTGTTCCTCAACTGTTCCCCCATAAAGTCTTAGCTCCCAGTCTACCTTAGCTAGTTCTTCTCTCATCCCATTGTAATCTCCTTTGTTTAAATACAAAACACTAGTATTTGATTTTACTTACTCACCCTCCATCTGTATTTTAAATTCCACCACATTGTGATCGCTCCTTCCGAGAAGATCCCTAACTATAAGATCATGAATCAATCCTGTCTCATTACACAGGACAAGATCCAGGACCACTTGTTCCCTCGTAGGTTCCATTACATACTGTTCTAGGAAACTATCGCGGATACATTCTATAAACTCCTCCTCAAGGTTGCCTTGACCTACCTGATTAAACCAATCGACATGTAGATTAAAATCCCCCATGATAACTGCTGCACCATTTCTACATGCATCAGTTATTTCTTTGTTTATTGCCTGCCCCACCATAACGTTACTATTTGGTAGCCAATAGACTACTCCGATCAGTGACTTTTTCGCCTTACTGATTTCCACCCAAATGGATTCAACCTTATCCTCCATAGCACCTATGTCATCCCTTATTATTGCCCGGATGTCATCCTTAAATAACAGAGCAACACCACCTCCCTTACCATCCACTCTGTCCTTCCGAATAGTTTAATACCCTCGGATATTTAACTCCCAGTCGTGACCATCCTTTAACCATGTTTCAGTAATGGCCACTAAATCATAGTCATTCACGATGATTTGTGCCATCAACTCATTTACTTTATTCCAAATACCAGGAACAGTCAGGTAAAGTACACTTATGTTGGTTTTTTTACCTCTGTTTTGAATCTTAACATCTCCAGTTTTATTCATTTTAGTATTACTGGGCCTATTCACTGAGCTCCCCTCAGTCACTGTACCTTGTACTGTCGCCCTTTTTGATTTTTGACTATGTCTTCTCTGCCTTACACTTTTCCCCATACTTCCTTTTGCTTCTGTCCCTGTTTTACTACCTTCCAACTTCCTGCATCGGTTCCCATCCCCCTGCCACATTAGTTTAAACCCTCCCCAACAGCTCTAGCAAACACCCCCCCTCGGACATTGGTTCCAGTCCTGCCCAGGTGCAGACCGTCCAGTTTGTACTGGTCCCACCTCCCCCAGAACCGGTGCTACAACTTCCTTTTTACTGATGTATATTGTAATTTACTTCTCTTTGCATTGTTACAGAGTTCAAGTTAATGGTGGGTTGATTGGCGTTCTGTGTTGCGACGGTTAAATGTTATGTTCGTGAATTGTAGGGGTTGGATTGTTGGGTTTGTTTTTTTTCTTTCTCTGGGACTGGGTGGAAGGGGATGATATGTCTTGGCGGGGGGAGCCACCCGAGCTAGCTAACTAAAGTCAGCTAGTGAACGGAGGTGAGGTGAAAGGACAGCTGCGGACGTTGGAGCCTGGATAGCAGGCGTCAATGGGCCTACGAGGCGAGCAGGGGGGGGGGGGGGGGGGGAGATGTTGTTTCAGGGGGAAATGTTCGATGTTAACAATGGACAGGGGCGGGACAGGCTGATGGGGCAGGGCCTGTGGGTATGATGGTGGTGGATTAGAAAGGCGGTGGGGGGGGGGGGGGGGGGGGGGGGGGTGAGAGACTCCCAGTAAGGATGGCCACGTGGATCGCGAGAGGGCTAGGAGATCCAGTCAAGAGGTCAAGGGTGCTTGCGCATCTTAAAAGTTTGAAAGCCGATGTGGCAATGCTGCAGGAGACTCACTTGAGGGTGAAGGACCAGGTGAGATTTAAAAAGGGCTGGGTTAGTCACGTGCTTCACTCTGGATTTGATGGAAGGGCTCGAGGGGTAGCGGTGTTGGTCAGCAAAAGAGTACGGTTCCAGATGGAGAAGGTGGTGGCAGATCACGGAGGTAGATATGTGATTGTGACAGTGGCATGTTATCCCAATTGGGACAATGTGGGATTCGCGAAGGTGTTTGGGGCCATTCCCGACTTGGACACACATGAGCTGATTGTGGGGGCGGACTGGAACTTGGTGCATGAGCCAAGCTTGGACAAATCACAGCCGCGCTCGCTGGTCCCATCAGGGCTAATGGTGGAAATCGGAGGGCTGGACCCTTGGAGGTTCCTGCACCCAAGGGAACGGGACTACTCATTTTTCTCAGCAATCCTTAAGGAAGCCGCGGATCGACTTTTTTGTGGTGGGAAAGGCTTTGCTGGCTGGGGTCAAGGGGTCGGAATACTCGGCAATTGCAGTGTCAGATCACGCTCCGCATTAAGTGGATATGGTCCTGGAGAAGGGGGTGGCGCAGAGGCCGGGGTGGAAACTGGATGTGGGGATTTTGGGGAACCAAGTGTTCTGTGAGAAAATTGAAACGGTAATTAAGGAATATGTAGGTTTCAACTGCACGGGTGAGGTGTCGAACGCAGTTATCTAGGAGGCTCGGAAGGTGGTGGTGAGGGGCGAGGTAATTTCCTTTAAGGACAAAGAGGAGAGGTTGGAGCAGCAGAGGGTAATAGATGAGATGTTGGAGGTAGATAGGAGTTATGCAGAAGATGGAAATCCAGCGAAGCTGGAAAAGAAGAAGGAACTACAGACGAGCTTCGACCGACTGTCTACCAGGAAGGTGGTGTGCCAACTGAGACAAGCAAGTTTTATGAATATGGAGATAAGGGTGTATGTTAGCAGGTCAGCTCCGGAGGGAGGCAGCGGTAAGGGAAATTGTTCAGGTGAGGGACAGGGCAGGGAAGGTGGTGGTGGCGCTGGAGCTGATTAACAAGGTTTTTGAGGAATTTTATGAGAGGTTGTACAAGTCAGAGCCACCCAGGGGTGATCGTGAGATGCAGGAATTTCTAGATGGGTTGGAGTACCCGAGGCTAAGGGAGGGGGACAGGGCTACATTAGAAGGAGCAATACTGGAGCAGGAGATAAAGGATGCGATTGGGAGGATGCAGTCGGGGAAGGTGGCAGGGCCGGATGGGTTTCCGGTGGAATATTATAAAAAATTCAACGATAAGCTGGCACCCCTGATGGTGGGGATGTTTGAAGAGGCGATAGGGACGGGGGTGCTGCCACAAACCTTGGGGCAGGCATCGATTTCACTATTGCTAAAAAAAGATAAGGATCCGACGGAGTGTGGGTAGTATAGGGCCATATTACTTCTGTTTGCGGACGCAAAAGTATTGGCGAAGTTAGTGGAGGGGTGCCTCCCAAAGGTGATAGGTGAGGATCAGACAGGGTCCGTGAAAGGGAGGCAGCTGTTTTCGAACATTAGGAGGGTTTTGAACGTCGTTATGGCATGGGCGGAAGGGAAGGAAACAGAGGTGGTTGTGGCATTGGACGCCGAGAAGGCATTTGACAGGGTAGAATGGGGGTACCTGATGGCAGTGCTAGAGCGGTTTGGGATTGGACCAAGATTTGTGAACAGGGTAAAGATATTATATAAGGAGCCGAAGGCAAGTGTCCACACGTATAATATCAGCTTGAGATACTTTTCACTCCACCGTGGGACGAGGCAGGGATGTCCTATGTCCCCCCCTGCTGTTTGTGCTTGCGATTGAGCCGTTGGCCATCGCATTAACAAGTTCGGGAGCATGGAAAGGAATAGTGCGGAGGGAGTAGAGCATAGGGTGTCCTTATATGCCAACGACTTGGTGCTGTATGTGTCGCAACCAAGTGTGTCAATAGGAGGAATATTGGAGCTACTGCGAGTATTTGGGTCTTTTGCGGGGTACGAGCTGACCCTGGACAAGAATGAATATTTTGTGGTGTCTTGAGTGTGGGGGGGGGGGCCTGCCATTCCATAGGGCAGGTACTCACTTTAGGTACCTGTGGGTGCAGGTTGCCCCGGAGTGGGGGAGGTTTCGCAGGTAGAACATCACTAGTTTGGTGGGGAGAGTGAAAGCCGATCTGGTAAGGTGGGATGGTCTCCCTCTGTCACTGGCGGGTCAAGTACAGGCAGTTAAAATGAATGTGTTGCCGCGATTTCTGTTTATTTTTCAATGCCGACCGATTTTCCTGCCGAAGGCTTTTTTCAGGGAGATTGAGGGAATGATTACCTCGTTCATATGGGGAGGGAAGGTGGCCAGAGTGAGAAAGGTGCTGCTACAGAGGGCAAGGCAGGCAGGGGGTTTGGGTCTCCCGAACCTGATGTACTACTAGGAGGCGAATGTGGGGAAGGTGCGGAGCTGGGTCAGGGAGGTTGATTCCCAGTGGGTCAGAATGGAGGAGAGTTTGTGCAGGGGGTCGGGACTGAAAGCACTAGCAACAGCGCCGTTCCAGATAGCTCTGGGGAAATACTCAGCGAGTCTGGCAATAATAGCTTCATTGAAAATCTGGAGGCAGTTTCGCTAACACTTCGGGTTGGGGGCAGGGTCAAGGGAAATGCCAATTTGGAGAACCACAGATTTGAGCCAGCCAAGTGGGATGGAAGTTTTCGATAATGGGAAAAGAAGGGGATTAAGACGCTAAAAGATTTGTTTCTTGGGGGTCGGTTTGCAGGATTGGGGGAGCTGGAAGCGAAGTATGGGCTGGAACAGGGCGAAATGTTTAGATACACGCAGGTTCGAGATTTTGCCAGGAAGGAGATACAGAGCCTGACGACAAGGGGACTGGAGGGGGGAGGGGGGGGGGGGGGGGGGGTGTCAGCAGTGTAAGGAGCTATTTTGGAAGAGGATAAGGCACCACTGGAAGGGATCAAAGCAAAGTGGGAGGAAGAGTTGGGAGAGGATATGGAGGAGGGGTTCTAGTGTGAGGTGCTCCGGAGAGTAAATGCCTCCACCTCATGTGCGAGGTTGGGGCTGATACATCTGAAGGTGATTTACAGAGCACACCTCACGAGGGCGAGGATTAGGCCCACTAATCACGTTCATATGTTTTGGTCCTGTCCAAAGCTAGAGGATTGCTGGAAGGAGGTTTTTGGGGTAATCTCCAAGGTGGTGCACGTGAAACTGGAGCCGGGTCCCTGGGAGGCCATATTCAGGGTGTGGGACCTGTTAGGGTTGGAAACAGGTGCGGAGGCAGATATCGTAGCCTTCGCCTCGTTGATTGCCCGAAGGCAGATCCTGCTGGGATGGAGAGCAGCCTCTCCACCCTGTGCCCCAACGTGGCGGGGGGACCTGTTGGAATACTTGACCCTTGAGAAGATTAAGTTTGAACTGAGGGGAAGGACGGAGGGTTCTACAAGTCATGGGCATTATTCATTATGCACTTTCACGAACTGGATAACATCGAACATTAGTTTGGGGGGGGGGGGCTGTGTATATTAAGGGTGACTATGGGTAATCCCCGATTCCTTTTTGTCATTTGTTTATGTAAACATGCGGGCTGATGTTTGGGGGTTGGTGGGAGGATGGGATCGTTGTTATTGTTATGGGGATTGACATATCTGTTGTTTATTGTTGGTGGGTGTAAATTCGAGAGAAAATGTGAAAAGGAGAATAAAATTTTTTTTTATAAAAACATAAAGTCGTCAAAAATACAAGTTGCTTCGTGGCCCTTTAAACAGCCACAAAAATGAATGCAGAAGGCCATTCATCCTATTGAGTCTGCACCAATCCTCCGAAAGAGCACTCTGTCCAGACCCACATCCCTACCCTATCCCCGTAACCCCACCTAACCTTTTGGAAACTAAGGGGCAATTTACCGTGGCCAATCCACCTAACCTGCACATATTTGCACCCGGAGGAAACCCACACAAACACAGGGAGGAAGTGCAAACTCCACAGTCAGCCGAGCCAGAATTGAACCCGGGTTCTTGGCACTCGGAGGCAGCAGTGAATCTTACTTTGTAATTCTCGTTGTTTCAGGAGGAATTAACAAAGACACTGGCTGCTTATGCGTTGATCAAATTTGATATTCTGGCATTGTATAAGCTCATTCAGCTGGCGCAGGTCATTAAAAATCTTCAGGGCATATGCAGAGCATTGTGCACAGAAATCTGTGGTCAACCTCCCGAACACCACGACTCAATTTCTCACTCACAGAATACTCTTAGGTTATTGTTGTAAAACCCTGTCGTCTGTCCTGTGCTCCTCCTTTTATCCCGGTCCTGCTGCCCACTTTGATCTACTGTCTTCTGCTTAACTGCTACAACATTACTGCAACCTTTGGGATTTCTGTTTAAACTATACTTTAGTCAGAACTGGAACACCCCTGTCCTGTTGGGCCAGGCCACAACATCCCCTCTAGGTTTTGTGGCAGAACCAGCAATGTCGTTTGATAGACTTGGCAAGCAGCCAATTAGTGTATGTGGAATTTTCAGCCTTCTCCTGTCGTTGCCTGTGGTTGGTGAAGCCAGTCAAAACTTTCAAGAATGAAGGCGGGTCTTCTGAAGAGTTTATTCTTTTGTTCAGTTCTGTGAAGAAAGCTCAGCTAGTAAAGACCCTGAAGGTTCTCTCTCTCTCTCTCTCTCTCTTCTGCCTGACGATTTTAAGAGGCAGTCGAGCTAACTCTGTGAAGACTTTCTTGCTTAAAGAGACACAGACAGCCCCTGGGAAAGAGATCCTGAAATGCAAGCCATTAGCCCACAGGTTAGCAATCTTCAAACTGTGTGCATCAGTGGCAGGGAAGAGCTCAAAATTGAATATTAAACCGAGAATATTCCTTAAAATGCGGCCAGAGGTCTGGTGTACGGTTCAGGAATAGGAGAACAAATCTATGTACCCATAAGGGAGTGACAGCAATCTTACCAGGAGGCAAGAGCTCCATCTGGTTGTAGAAGAACAGAAGTGCACTGATTTGAATATCCTGTGTACAGCACCACCTGGGGGCCGGCGATGGAATTGCACTGATCTGAACACACTGTACCTAGTGCCATTTGGTGGCAAAAGGGTGTAATTGCACTGACCTGGAGCTCTGGGGTAAAAACACCATCTGATGGTTGAAGGATGGAATTGCGCCAACATAAACCTCGAGTCAATCCATTTCCCACAGCCTGCAACCTCAGCAGAGAAGACTCATCTCAAACCTACCTTTTAATCCACATTTATTTTAACCCACAAAAACCTACTTTGTGCCTCTCGGTGAGTCTGGGTAGAGGGTTGGACAGGGTTTTGGGATAAAAGTAACAGGGTAGTTGTTATGGGGGACTTTAACTTTCCAAATATTGACTGGAAACGCTATAGATCGAGTACTTTAGATGGGTCCGTTTTTATCCAATGTGTGCAGGAGGGTTTCCTGACACAATATGTAGATAGGCCAACAAGAGACGAGGCCACATTGGATTTGGTACTGGGTAATGAACCAGGCCAGGTGTTAGATTTGGAGGTAGGTGAGCACTTTGGTTACGTTTACTTCAGCGATGGAAAGGGATAGGTATATACCACAGGGCAAGAGTTATAGCTGGGGGAAAGGCAATTATGATGCGATGAGGCAAGACTTTGGATGCATCGGCTGGAGAGGAAAACTGCAGGGGATGGGCACAATGAAAATGTGGAGCTTGTTCAAGGAACGAGCTGCGTGTCCTTGATAACTCTGTACCTGTCAGGCAGGGAGGAAGTGGTCAAGCAAGGGAACCGTGGTTTACTAAAGTAGTTGAATCACTTGTCAAGAGGAAGGAGGCTTATGTAAAGATGAGACGTGATGGTTCAGTTAGGGCGCTTGAGAGAGTTACAAGTTAGCCAGGAAGGACCTAAAGAGAGAGCTAAGAAGACCCAGGAGGGGACATGAGAAGTCCTTGGCACACAGGATCAAGGAAAACCCTAAAGCTTTCTATAGGTATGTCAGGAATAAAAGAATGACTAGGGTAAGAGTAAGGCCAGTCAAGGACAATAGTGGGAAGTTGTGCGTGGAATCCGAGGAGATAGGAGAGGCGCTAAATGAATTTTTTCGTCAGTGTTCACACAGGAAAAAGACCATGTTGTTGAGGAGAATACTGAGATACAGGTTACTAGACTAGATGGGATTGAGGTTCATAAGGAGGGGGCGTTAGCAATTCTGCAAAGTGTGAAAACAGATAAGTCCCCTGGGTTGGATGGGATTTATCCTCGGATTCTCTGGGAAGCTAGGGAGAAGATTGCAGAGCCTTTGGCATTGATTTTTATGTCATCATTGTCTACAGGAATAGTGATACAGGACAGATCAGGTCAGAGGTAGGTTCTTTACTCAGAGAGTAGTACGGGCGTGGAATGCCATGATTGCAACAGTAGTGAACTCGCCAACATTAAGGGCATTTAAATGGTCATTGGATAAACATGTGGATGATAATGGAATAGGGTAGATGGGCTTTAGATTGGTTTCACAGGTTGGCGCAACATTGAGGGCCGAAGGGCCTGTACTGCACTGTAATGTTCTAATTAGGTAGACTGATAGACCCTTGTTCTGCTATTTCTTAATAAAAAAGGAAAAGATGAATATTTATAAATAAACAGTTAGCTCACGCTTGACTTATAAATATGGTGTCTGTTATCCATTGGAGTAGTCAAGGGTTAAAGATCTTTGGAAAACGCAAATTATTGGTTAATTCACTTGTGTTGGGACTCGGGGGTCTGTGGGGCTGGAATTGGCCGTGCACTCGCCCAGGGTGCCATAACAGTACAAGTTATGCCAAGTGTTAATAAACACTAGTTCAGCCTCAGTTAGAGTGACAAGTCTAATTCTGGATACCACATTCCAGGAAGAATGTCAAGGCCTTGGAGAGGGTTCAAAGCAGATTTAGAAGTGCACCCATCTCCAGCTCCTCAGAAACCATTTTAGGGAGCTGGAGCTGGAGGAACTTCGGATCATTCGTGAGGCAGAGGTGGTCATAGATAGAAGCTTCAGGGAGGTAGTTACGCCAAAGAATAAAGATAGCTGGGTGACGGTGACAGGGGCTGGGAGGAAGCAGTCCCGGGGGGGGGGGGGGGGGGAGGAGGAGAGAGAGAGACTTACCAGGGGTCAGCCATGGGGTACAGGTCTCTGGCACAGAGTCTGTCCCTGTTGCTCAGAAGGGAAGGGGGAAGGGGGGGGGGGGGGGGGGGGGGGGAGAGGAGAAGAACATTAGTCATTGGGGACTCCACAGTTCGGGGGATAGATAGGAGATTCTGTGGGAATGAGAGAGACTCGCAGTTGGTGTGTTGCCTCCCAGGTGCCAGGGTCCGTGATGTCTCTGATCGTGTTTTTGGGATCCTCGAGGGGGAGCAGCCCCAACTCGTGGTCCACAGAGGCACCAACGACATAGGTAGGAAAAGGGATAGGGATGCAAGGCAGGAATTCAGGGAGCTAGGGTGGAAACTTAGATCTAGGACAAACAGAGTTATTATCTCCGAGTTGTTACCCGTGCCATGTGCTAGCGAGTCGAGGAATAGGGAGAGAGAGCAGTTGAACACGTGGTTACAGGGATGGTGTAGGAGGGAGGGTTTCAGATTCCTGGATAATTGGGGCTCATTCTGGGGTAGGTGGGACCTCTACAAACGGGATGGTCTACACCTGGACCAGAGGGGTAGCAATATCCTGGGGGGGGGAAATTTGCTAATGCTCTTCAGGAGGGTTTAAACTAGTTCAGCGGGGGGTTGGGAACCTGAATTGTAGCTCCAGTACACAAGAAGCTGAGAGTAGTGAGGTCATGAGTAAGGTTTCAAAGTTTGAAGAGTGTACCGCGGCAGACAGGAAGGTGGTTTAAAGTGTGTCTTCTTCAATGCCAGGAGCATCCAGAATAAGGTGGGTGAACTTGCGGCATGGGTTGGTACCTGGGACTTCGATGTTGTGGCCATTTCGGAGACATGGATAGAGCAGGGACAGGAATGGTTGTTGCAGGTGCATGGGTTTAGATATTTCAGTAAGCTTAGGAAAGGTGGTAAAAGAGGGGGAGAGGTGGCATTGTTAGTCAAGGACGTTTGATGAGGACACGTCTACTGAGGTAGTATGGGCTGAGGTTAGAAACAGGAAAGGAGTAGTCACCCTGTTAGGGGTTTTCTATAGGCCTCTGAAAAGTTCCAGAGATGTAGAGGAAAGGATTGCAAAAATGATTCTGGATAGGAGCGAAAGTAACAGGGTAGTTGTTATGGGGGACTTTAACTTTCCAAATATTGACTGGAAACACTATAATTAGAGTTTGAGTGATGGAAAGGGATAGGTATAGACCGCAGGGCAAGAGTTATATCTGAGGGAAAGGCAATTATGATGCGATGAGGCAAGACTTAGGATGCATCGGATGGGGAGGGAAATTGCAGGGGATGGGCACAATGGAAATGTGGAACTTGTTCAAGGCGGCTTATGTAAAGATGAGACGTGAAGTTTCAGTTCGGGCACTCGAGAGTTACAAGTTAGCTCGGAAGGACCCAAGAAGAGCCAGGAGGGGACATGAGAAGTCTTCGGCAGGTATGATCAGGGATAACCCTAAAGCTTTCTATAGATATGTCAGGAATGAAAGAATTAACAACGCCGAGGTCCCAGGTTCGATCCCGGCTCTGGGTCACTGTTTGTGTGGAGTTTGCACATTCTCCCCGTGTTTGCGTGGGTTTCGCCCCCACAACCCAAAGATGTGCAGGGTAGGTGGATTGGCCATGCTAAATTGCCCCTTAATTGGAAAAAAATGATTTGGGTACTCCTAAAAAATTTTTAAAAAAGAATAAAAGAATGACTAGGGTAAGAGTCGGGCCAGTCAAGGACAGTAGTGGGAAGTTGTGCGTGGAGTCCGAGGAGATAGGAGAGATGCTAAATAAATATTTTTCGCCAGTATTCACACAGGAAAAAGACAATGTTGTCGAGGAGAATACTGAGATACAGGCTACTAGACTAGAAGGGCTTGAGTTCATAAGGAGGAGGTGTTAGCAATTCTGGAAAGAGTGAAAATAGACAAGTCCCCAGGGCCGGATGGGATTTATTCTAGGATTCTCTGGGAAGCTAGGGAGGAGATTGCTGAGCCTTTGGCTTTGATCTTTAAGTCATCATTGTCTACAGGAATAGTGCCAAAAGACTGGAGGATAGCAAATGTTGTCCCCTGGTTTAAGAAGGGGAGTAGAGGCAACCCCGGTAACTATTGACCAGTGAGCCTTACTTCTGTTGTGGGCAAAGTCTTGGAAAGGTTTATAAGAGATAGGATGTATAATCATCTGGAAAGGAATAATTTGATTAGAGATAGTCAACACGGTTTTGTGAAGGGTAGGTTGTGCCTCACAAACCTTATTGAGTTCTTTGAGAGGGTGACCAAACAGGTGGATGAGGGTAAAGCGGTATATGGATTTCAGTAAAGCGTTTGTTAAGGTTCCCCACGGTAGACTATTGCAGAAAATACGGAGGCATGCACCGAGTTCAGGCAAACAAGACAGACCAGAAATAGGGCCTGCTGTAATTTCTCAGGTACAGAGCTCCAGTAATTTATCAGGGAGTTGGAGGCTCCATGTGGTGTCCGAAGGATAGAACTGCACCGACCTGAATCTTGTGAGAGAGGTGGTCGTAGGATGGAATTGCATAGACCGGAATCTCCTTTGTAAATCAATTCCCCAATGGTCGCATTTGAAGACCGGCACCTCGAGAACCACAACCCCAGCAGCAAGGATCCTCAAATCTCTCAGAACTCTGAATCCTTGTTATTTTTTAACCTTTCCTACTCCACTCCCCCCCCCCCCCCCCAACCACCCCTTTCCTTGTGCTGGCTTGTGTGTGTCTGGGTGGAGGGTGGGACGGGGTTTTGGGAATAGATAGACTTTGTTCCATTATTCCCATTAAATGTTCATCTTTTACTCTCGTTATAAATAAACAATTTTCTGATGTGTTACTTCCAAATGTGTTGCCTGCAACTCATTGGAGCAGTCATGGGTTAAAGATCTCAGGAAAACACACAAATTATTGGTGAATTCACTTATGTTGGGACTCTGGGGCTGGAACTGACCATGCACTCGGCCAGGGTGTCCTAACAGGGGACAAAGAAAGAAAACTGACGGGAACATAGGCTCCAGGAGCTGCAGGTTGTACGAGTCAGGTGGTTGTACGAGAAAAAAAATTGGTAAGAAAGGAAACGCTTGAATTTTAAATTTCAGTCCAAAATGGAAAGTGTGTGTTTCATTACAAAATCTATACTTAATTCATCACTCATACTTCCAGCAACGGAACTGAACGTTTAGCAACATTGCAACCCACTATAAAATTCAAATGCTGCAACGAAATTGTCACAATGAGAGAAAAGTGCACAATTTGTTGCACTTGTGATTTAGAAAGTATCTTGAATGATCAAAAAAAAACAAATAAATCATAAACAAACTTCATGCAGCTACTCCCCATGATGGTGCCAACATTCCAGACAACTCCATTTTTAAAATTAGCAATAAAGAGCGGACTGGTTAGAGTAGAGTAGGAGGGACAAATAGGCAGGTAGTGTTTATGGGAGCAGAGCGGTTATGTGCACTATGGTTTGGTTGAAGTGTTGGTTTTCCGTTGCTGTTTGTATATTTCTGTAATCTGTAACTGTTTACAATGCCAAAAAATACCTCAATAAAAGTGTTCGTTAAAAAAAAAAAAAATAAACAGTGGACTGAATTTAGCAGAAATGAGCACTTTATCACCGCCTCAACCCACAGAAAAATATGAGATAAAAACTGGCAGGAGCTTACCTCAGCCACACACTTCGGACATCTCCAGTCTCCCTTGGGCACGTCCACGAGGGGAGGAATGAGACAAAACGTGTGATAACTATCATCACATCCATCACATAACAACAAGCGGTCTTCATCATCCCCGCGTGTACAGACAAGACAAACATACAGGTCAATCTGCAAGAGATAAACAAGTAAGCAGTAGTTCAATAAATGAGTGAGACACATTGGGAGCGATCTAATTCAAGTAACTCATCTACTTTTCATCTTGACTCATTAAATTTTGACACATTAACAATGCTTCCTTAGGAACGTCTGCAACACAGACAGACTCACACCCCACAAAGAGTTTGCTTTGAACACCATCATCAGCAAGACAAATGCCATGATCTGGGCTATTGCCATACCACCATCTATCAGCATTAACAGGTTGACGCTGGATTGCTTCAGATATTTAGGCTTTACAATCACCAGCAATGTCACTTTTGAGATCAACACATGCATCAAGAAAGCTGCAGCTGTTATGTCCAAACTAAGTCCGAGTGTGAAACAGCACCCTCAGAATCCTTACAGTGCACAAGGAGGACATTCAGCCGCACCAAGTCTGCACCAGCCCTCCCAAAGAGCACCCTACCTACTCCCCAGCCCGATCCCTGCAACCCCATAACCCCACTTTACTTGCACATCTTCGGACCAAGAACAGCAAACTGAGTCTACCAAGCCTGCACCCTCCGTGCACTCCTCTGCACAGTGGTGAGACCTGGATAACATATGCTAAGCAGGAGAAACGACTGTACAGTTTCCACCTTCACTGTCTTAAATGTGTCCTTGGCTTCTCTTGGCATTTTCAGATCAAAAACCCAGGTCCTGGAGCGGACCACGTTCATCAGATGGGTGACGGTCACAACCTCTTGGACAAACGTACCTCCACTACAAGAACACCCGCGAGTGAGCTAAGCTATGAAGATGGCAGATATTGACACCGACAACTGGGAGGGAGTTGCTGACGGCCGTGATTGCTGGAGGCTGACTGTTTAGCAGAGCATTGAAAGAGGGAAGTGTAAACAAAAAGCCCAGCTGAGTGAGTTGAGGCCAGCGAATCACGCGCCTTCTCAACTCATCATCTTCCTCTGCAGCAAATGCAGCAGAGACTCCATGTCAGAGTGGGACTCCTGAGCCACACCCGGTTAACACAATTTACCACCATGGCCCAAACCATTGTGTTACACAAGACGGATGACTGCCCTTTGTTTAAAGGGAAACTGAGCTCAGAACGGAGTGGTAAAGCCAGCAACAGCAGAGTCATGTAGTCACCTTCTCAATAGATATTTCTATGATTCAACAAAGAAATTGAATTCCTGAAACATGTATAGGAATTCTTCTTCAAGCAGCATATTAGCCAGGTGACAACGGTGTTGCTATATTTGGTTATGAATACTGAAAAAGAGATAGGTGGTCTAAATGTAGTTGAGCATCTTGGCAGTAATGACCACAAAATGAAACTTCTTATCCGACTTGGAAAGGAAAATGCCAATGGAAAAACTGAATGCACGAGGACAGACTTGAGAAAACTGGTTAACTGAGGTGGCACATCAACAGTGAGATGGTTCCTTTTTAAGGACTGAAAAGGTGAACAATTAAACTCCTTTAAAAAAAATATATATATTTCCAAATTTGCTGATGACACAAAATTAGGTGAGAATGTGAGTTGCGAGGAGGATGCAAGGAGGCTGCAAAGGGATTTGGACAAGCTGAGAGGGTGGGCAAGAAAATGAAATGAAAATCGCTTATTGTCACGAGTATGCTTCAATTAAGTTACTGTGAAAAGCCCCTAGTCGCCACATTCCGGCGCCTGTCCGGGGAGGCTGGTACGGGAATCAAACCGTGCTGCTGGCCTGCTTGGTCTGCTTTAAAAGCCAATGATTTAGCCGAGTGAGCTAAACTAGAACATGGCAGATGGAATATAATGTGACTAAGTGTGAGGCTATTCACTTTGGTAGAAAAACATTTCTTAAATGGAGAAGTGTTGATGTCCAAAGGGAACTGACTGTAGATAAGTCATAGAAGCAGAATTAGGCCACTCAGCCCATTGAGTCTACTCCACCATTCAATGATGGCTGATATAGAACATAGAACGATACAGCGCAGTACAGGCCCTTCGGCCCACGATGTTGCACCGACATGGGAAGTCAAAAGCTAAAGGCCATCTAACCTACACTATGCCATTATCATCCATATGCTTATCCAATAAACTTTTAAATGCCCTCAAAGTTGGCGAGTTCACTACTGTTGCAGGTAGGGCATTCCACGGCCTCACCACTCTTTGCGTAAAAAACCCACCTCTGACCTCTGTCCTATATCTATTACCCCTCAATTTAAGGCTATGTCCCCTCGTGCTAGCCACCTCCATCCGCGGGAGAAGGCTCTCTCTGTCCACCCTATCTAACCCTCTGATCATTTTGTATGCCTCTATTAAGTCACCTCTTAACCTTCTTCTCTCTAACGAAAACAACCTCAAGTCCATCAGCCTTTCCTCATAAGATTTTCCCTCCATACCAGGCAACATCCTGGTAAATCTCCTCTGCACCCGTTCCAAAGCTTCCACGTCCTTCCTATAATGAGGCGACCAGAACTGTACGCAATACTCCAAATGCGGCCGTACCAGAGTTTTGTACAGCTGCAACATGACCTCATGGCTCCGGAACTCAATCCCTCTACCAATAAAGGCCAACACACCATAGGCCTTCTTCACAACCCTATCAACCTGGGTGGCAACTTTCAGGGATCTATGTACATGGACACCGAGATCCCTCTGCTCATCCACACTGCCAAGACTTTTACCATTAGCCAAATATTCCGCATTCCTGTTTCTCATCCCCATTCTCCTGCCTCCTCCTCATAACCCCTGATTCCAATATTAATCAAGAACTATCTCAGTCTTCAAGACACTCAGTGATTTGCCCTCCACAGCCTTCACAGATTCACCACCCTCACACTAAAGAAATTCCTCCTCATTTCAGTTTTAAAGGATCGCCCCTTCAGTCTGATGCTGTGCCCTCAGGTTCTAGTTTTTCCTGCAAATGGAAGCATCCTCTCCACATCTACTTTATCAAGGCCTCTCAGTATCCTGCAAGTTTCAATCAGATCCCCCTCATCCTTCTAAACTCCAATGTGTACAGACCCAGGGTCCTCAACCATATGGATAAAAGCAAATTACTGTGGATGCTGGAATCTGAAACCAAAGAGAAAATGCTGTAAAGTCTCAGCAGGTCTGGCAGCATCTGTAGGGACAGAAAAGAGCTAACGTTTCGAGTCTGATGACTCTTTGAGCTTTGACAAAGAGTCATCGGACTCGAAACGTTAGCTCTTTTCTCTCCCCACAGATGCTGCCAGACCTGCTGAGATTTTCCAGCATTTTCTCTTTCGTTTCAGGGTCCTCAACTGTTCCTCATACGACAAGCTCTTAATTCCAGGGATCATTCTTGTGAACTCTGGACCCTTTCCAAGGCCAGCACATCCTTCCTTCGATACTGCCCACAATACTTCAAATGGAGTCTGACCAGAGCCTTATACAGCCTCAGAGGTACATCTTTGCTCTTGTGTTCTAGCCTTCTCGCCATGAATGCTAACATTGCATTTGCCTTCCTAACTGCTGCACATTAACCTGAAGAGAATCTTGAACTAGGACACCCAAGTCCCTTTGTGCTTTTGATTTCCTAAGACTTTTCCCATTTAGAAAATAGTCTATGCCTCCATTCTTCCTCCCAAAGTGACATTTTTCCATATTGTATTCCATCAGCCACTTCTTTGCCACTCTCCTCGCCTGTCTAAGATCTTCTACAGCCTCCCTGCTTCCTCAATACTACCTGTCCCTCTGCATATCTTTGTGTCATCTGCAAACTTAGCAAAAGTACTCACAGTTCCACACTGCTGTGGATTTGAAGTCACATGTCGGCCAGATCAGGTAAGGATGGCAGATTTCCAGGGGCATTAGTGAACCAGATATGTTTTTATGACAATCAAAATAGTTTCACAGCTATCAATCAACTTACATTAATGGGATATCATAGAGGAGATGAATTCTAAAGTGTTGTGAGCAGTCGGGTGATATAATGGATGAAGGGAAAATGTTAGATCTCAAAACACTTTAAGGGCAAACAAACATGATAGACAGAGAAATGCAGACGGTGTTGTGCACATCAACTGGCAGAATGTCTCTGACAAGGTACCACATGGGACCTTTTATCAAAGATGATGAAGTAGTACAGATTTCTGGAGAAATTACAAACAAGTTAGATGGCAGAGTAACAATTATTGCCCCTCTCCAGATCACCATCCAGAATGTCTGCTCAATTATGAACAAGTCCCTTTCTAACCGCGATCTTATTCCAAATGACTGCATTGTCATGTTGGCTTTGATCTGGGAATCTGGCTCACAGTTAATGATACACTATCCCGTTGATCAAATCCTCCCCTCTAGGTTACCTTCTAACACCAGCCTCACGGGAGTGCTGTGGTGGAAGGGTGACTCTTATAACCAAATCACATTTTGATCTGTCCCTCAACACCTCTAGCACCTTCTCCTCCTTACTCACTCCTCACTCATCTCAGCTCTCTCAAACTTCCCCAAAATGCAATAAAATCCCATAATGCAGTAAATGAACAGTTGGATAATAATGATCTCATTGGGCATAGTCAACATAGATTTATGAATGAGAAACCATATTTGAGTCATCTGCTGGGAGTTTTTTTTGAGGATATTATTGACAGAATTGACAGACATAGTATACTTGAGATTTTCAAAAGACTTTTGATAAAATTGGTTAGTTAGCAAAATGAAAGCACATGGTATTGGGACCAAGAGGGAAAAACCTGCTTGACGTCACCCTGTGCCTGCCTGGCACAGGTGCATCTGTCCATGACAGTATTAGGAGGAGTAACCACCGCACAGTTCCTGTGGAGACAAAGTCCCATCTTCACATTGAGGATACCCTCCATCACGTTGTGAGGCACAATCACCGTGCTAAATTGGATAGACTTCAAACAGATCTAGTAACTCAAGATTGAACTACCACTGTGGGCCATTGGCAGCAGCAGAATTGTACTCTACGAGAATCTGTAATCTCATGGCCCGGTATATGAACCACTCTACCATTACCACCAAGCCAGAGGATCAGCCCCGGTTCAATGAAGAACGGAGATCATGACAGGGGCAGCACCAGACATACCACAAAATGAGGTGTCAACCTGGTGAAGCTACGATGTGGAGATGCCGGCGTTGGACTGGGGTGAGCACAGTAAGAAGTCTTACAACACCAGGTTAACCTGTGGACTAAACCTGTTGGACTTTAACCTGGTGTTGTAAAACTGCTTACGGTGAAGCTACAACATTGGATGGCATGCGTGCCAAACAGAAGCTGCAAGTAATAAACAGAGTTACGTTCACAGCCCTGCCACATTAAACTGTGATGGACAATTAAACAACTCACTGGAGGAGGAGGTTCCACAAATATCCCCATCCTCAATGATGCAGCACATCAGTGTAAAAGGTAAGGCAGAAGCATCAAAAATATTCAGCCAGAAGTGCTGGGTGAATAATCCATCTCGGCAAATTGCAGAGGTCACCAGCATTACGGATGCTAGTATTGAGCCAAATGTCACCCCATCAACAAGCAGCAGTTCAAGAAGACAGCTCACCACCACTTTCTTAACAGAAACTAGGGATGAGCAAAAAATGCTGGCACAGCCAGCAAAACCCAAATCCCATAAATTATTATTTTTTTTTTTTTTAAATATCATTGCTTCATAATGTTTTGCCAGTTTTTGGCACAGGTGCATCCGGTCCATACTCCTGAGATGAGGCATTCTAATATTGTTCAGAAATCCAGACAATTCTATAATTCAGAAAATTCCAGGAACCAGAATCGTCTTGACCCCAGGTCTGGGGCAGGAGAGTTTACAGTGTACCTAGTCTGTGTCAACTTAAAGCTCATCCATTCTCTCAATTACCTTCTTTTCACTCTAAAATTTGGTAGCATCATCTTTTTGGTAAAAATAGATGCAAACTAGTCATTTAGAATGTTAGTCAAGTCCTGTGCCTGCATGTGGCAATCCACTTTTAGATCCTGAAGATCTAAACTCCCCCTCCCATCTTCTACTGTCCTTTTACAATGAATATGCCTGCCGATGATTTCTGGATTCACTTTCATATCAGTGGTCAGCCTCTTCTCATTCTTTCTCTTACCCGAATATCCATTTCCACCTCTGCCACTCCCCCCGCTCCCTTTAACTTGGTACATTCTGCTTGTATTATCAACTTGACATGTGTCACATTACATTTTCTCTGCTTCACCTTACTCTCTCATTGTCCAGGGAGCTCTGGTTTTGGCTGCTCATGAGAATGTACCTCACTATACGCAGACTCCTATTTAAAGGCAATTATTCTGCAATTACAGTTTTAAGAACAAAGAAAAGGACAGCACGAGAATAGGCCCTTCGGCCCTACCAAGTCTGTGCTGATCATAATGCCCGAACTAAAAACAATTAACTTTCTGCCCTTACTCGGACCATATCCTTCTATGTCCTCCCTATTCATGGACCCATCCAGGTGCCTCTTAAATGTTGCTAATGTGCCTGCTTCAGCCATATCCTCTGACAGCGCTTTGCAAGCACCCACCACTCTGTGTGCCAAAAGTACCCCACACATCTCCCTTAAACTTTCCCTTCTCACCTTCAACCTGCATCCCATGTAATTTACACTTCCACTTGGAAAAAGCCTCTGACTATCCACCTTGTCTAGGCCTCTCATACTTTTGCAGACCTCTATCAGGTCTCCTCTCAGCCTCCGTCTTTCCAGTGAAAACTAGTTTATTCAACCTCTCCTCATAGCCAACACCCTCAAGACCAAGCAACATCTTGGTGAATCTTCTTTGCACTCTCTCCAAGCTTCCACATCTTTCTGATAATGTGGTGACCAGAACTGCACGCAATACTCCAGATGCGGCCGAACCAAGGTTTTATGTAGCTGCAACATGATTTCCCAATTCCTGTACTCAATGCCCCGGTTGATGAAGGTAAACATGCCATATGCTCTCTTAATCACCTCGACCACCCGTGTTGTCACTTTTTGGAAACTGTGGACCTGCACGCCCAGATTCCTCAGTATGCTGAACCAAAGGATTCTGCCATTTATAGTAGAATTCATACCTAGATTTGATCCTCCAAAATGCATCACTTCGCATTTGTCCGGATTGAACTCCACCTGCCATTTCTGTGCTCAAGTCTCCAATCTATCTGTTATATCCTCTGATAATCACTGGCACTTTCAGCAACTCTGCCAATCTTCGTGTCATCCACAAACTTACTAACCAGACCACCCACATTTTCCTCCAGATCATTTATATATACTACAAACAACAGAGGTCCCAGCACTGATCCCTGCAGAACACCACTAGCTATAGATCTCCATTCTGAAAAACACCCTTGCACTGCTACTCTCTGTCTTCTATAACCAAGATGTGGAGATGCCGGCGTTGGACCAGGGTGAGCACAGCAAGAGGTCTTACAACACCAGGTTAAAGTCCAATAGGTGTGTTTCAAATCACTAGCTTTCGGAGCACTGCTCCTTCCTCAGGTGAATGAAGAGGTAGGTTCCAGAAACATTTATACAGACAAAGTCAAAGATGCAAGACAGTACTTTGAATGCGGACATTTGCAGGTAATTAAGTCTTTACAGAGCCAGAGAGCCAGGACAGTTGGTAGGATTTCTCAAGCCCAGGCCAGATGGTGGGGGGTGCATGTAATGCGACATGAATCCAAGGTCCCAGTTGAGGCCATACTCATGTGTGCGGAACTTGGCTATAGGTTCCTGCTCGGCGATTCTGCGTTGTCGCACGTCCTGAAGGCCTCCTTGGAGAATGCTTACCCGGAGATCAGAGGATGAGTACCCTGGTGTTGTAAGATTTCTTAAAAGTTCTATAACCAAGCCAGTTCTGTATCCATCTTGCCAGCCCACCCAGAATCCCAGGTGATTTTAGTTCTTGTACCAGTCTGCCAAGCTGTACCTTGTCAAACGCCTTACGAAAGTCCATATAAATTACACTCACAGCCCTTCCCTCATCAGTTTTCTTTGTCACCTCTTCAAAAAACTCAATCAAGTTGGTGAGACATGATCTTCCCCCTACAAAACCATGGTGCTGGTCACTAACCTAACTAGTCCATTTTCCTCCAAATGTGCACATATCCTGTCCCTCAGTATCTTTTCCAAAAGCTTGCCCACCACTGATGTCAGGCTCACTGGCCTATAATTTGCTGGATTATCCCTGCTTCCTTTCTCAAACAAGGGAATGACATTGGCTATTCTCTAATCCTCTGGAACTTTGCCTGTGCTCAAAGAGGATGTGAAGATATCGGTTAAGGCCCCAGCTATTTCTCCCCATGCCTCCTGCAATAACCTGGGACAGATCCCATTTGGCCCTGGGGATTTGTCTACCTGAATGCAATTTAGGATATTTAACACTTTCTTCTTTGATATCTTGACATTCTCAAGAGCGTTCACATACCTATCCCTGACCTCCACATCTGTCCTTCTCCTTGGTGAATACCGATACAATGTACTCATTAAGGATTTCACCCATTTCCTGTGGTTCCACTCATAACTTCCATTGTCCCCGAGTGGGGATATTCTTTCTCTTGCTACCCTCTTGCTCCTAATATATGCATATAAAGCCTTGGGATTCTCCTTGACCATGTTTGCTAAAGACATTTCATGGCCCCTTACAATTTCCCTCGTGATCCATGGTTCCCGAATCCTGCAATTTCGATTCTTCATTTTTGCAGGAACATACCTGTCCTGCACTTCAATCAACTGGCCTTTGAAAACCTCCCACATGTCAGACATGGATTTGCCCTCAGATAGCCGCTCCCAATCCACATTCCCCAGTTTGTCTAATTTGGATATAAATGGCCCTTGCCCAATTAAGCACCCTCACCCGTGGACCACTCTTGGCCTTATCCATGACAACCTGAAACCTTATGGAATTATGGTCACTAAGCTGTTGAATTTTTGATTTCAGTTTACCTGGAGACAGCCAAGAAATCATTAACCACTCGGACTTAGCCTGGGGAGGCTGGTCGACGCAGTGGGAAATCATTAACCCATTCTCAACTCAGCGAAGTTGGTCCTCCTGTCCCTCTTAAGTATTTTTTTACTCCAAAAATAATAATCTTCATTAATGTCACAAGTCGGCTTACATTAACACTGCAATGAAGTTACTGTGAAAATCCATTAGTCGCCACATTCCGGTTAGGGTACACAGAGGGAGAATTCAGATGTCCAATTCACCCAACAAGCACATCTTTCAGGACCTGTGGGAGGAAACCAGAGCACCTGGAGGAAACCCACGCAGTCACAGGGAGAATGTGCAGACACCGCACAGACAATGGCCCAAGCAGGAATCGAACCCAGGTCCCTGGCGCTGTGAAGCAACAGTGGCAGCTGTGGCAAATCAATCCTTGCCCACTTTCATAGATAACTTATGACACTGTTCCTTAAATGTTCCCCTGCTGACATTTGATCCACCTCATTCCACCAACTAGATTGTTCCTCACTGCGACAGTAGTTTCTAGAATTATAGAATCTTTACAGTGCAGGAGGCCATTCGGCCCATCGAGCCTGCAACAACAAAATTCTCAAAACACACATCAGAAACTCTTTCCCTCTCTGACCTCCACATTATTCTTATCCCAGTCCATTATAGGACAAGTGAAATGTCCCTTAATTCTTACACTTCTCTGTAATCTCCCTGCGTCATGAAAGGAAATAGAGCATTTGAATCATAAAAGTTCAAAGAGATGAGAGTGACTGCTCCTTTTTCATGAGCATCTCATTAAGTATTCAGAAAAGATTGAAGATGGAGAACTGAACTTATTAGTGATGGACAGTATGATTTTGTGAGGGGGAGGTCGAGACTCACTAATTTGATCGCGTTTTTCGAGGAAGTGACAAAGATGATAGATGAGGGAAAGGCAGCAGATGTTGTATACATGGACTTCAGTGAAGCCTTTGACAAGGCACCTCATGGTAGACTGGTACAAAAGGTGAAGTCACATGGGATCAGAGGAGAGCTGGCAATTTGGATACAGAACTGGCTTGGGCAGGGGGACCTTCCTCAGGTGAGGGCATTCACCTGAGGAAGGAGCAGTGCTCCGAAAGCTCGTATTTTAAACAAACCTGTTGGACTTTAACCTGGTGTTGTAAGACTTCTTACGTGCTCACCCCAGTCCAACGCCAGCATCTCCACATCTTGGGCAGAGGGAGACAGAGGGTAGCAGTGGAGGGTGGTTTTCTGAATGGAAGGCTGTGACCAGCGGCATTCCACAGGGATCAGTTCTAGGACCTTTCTTGTTCGTGATGGATATAAATAATTTGGAAGAAAATATAGCTGGTCTGATTAGTAAGTTCGCAGACAAAACAAAAATTGGTGGAGCTGCAGATAGTGAAGAGGACTGTCAGAGGATACAGCAGGATATAAACGGGTTGGAGTCTTGGGCAGAGAAATGGCAGACGGAGTTTAATCCGGACAAGTGTGATGGTAATGCACTTTGGAAGGTACAATGCATGTCGGAATTACACAATAAATGGTAGAACTCTCGAGAGTACTAACAGGCAGAGAGATCTGGGTGTGCGTGTCCGCCAATCACTGAAAGTGGCAATGCATGTGGATAAGGTGGTTAAGAAGATATATGGAAGGCAAATTGGTGGCACAATGCCTCACGGCGCTGAGGTCCCAGGTTCAATCCCGGCTCTGGGTCACTGTCCGTGTGGAGTTTGCACATTTTCCCCGTGTTTGCATCGGTTTTGCCCCCACAACCTAAAGATGTGCAGGGTAGGTGGATTGTCCACACTAAATTGCCCCTTAATTGGAAAAAATTAATTGGGTACTCTAAATTTTTTCATATCTTTTTTAAAAGAAGGCATACGGCCTTCATCAGTCGGGGCATTGATTATAAAAATTGGCAAGTCATGTTGCAGCTGTACTGGACCCGAGTTGGAATACTGTGTTCAATTCTGGTCGCCACACTACCAGAAGGATGTGGATGCTTTGGAGAGGGTACAGAAGCGGTTTACTCGGATGTTGCCTGGTATGGAGGGCACCAGCTAAACTCGGTTAGATAAACTCGCTCTGTTTTCACTCGACAGAGTTTAAGGGGCAACCTGACAATGGTCTACAAGATTATGAGTGTGGCATGGACAGAGTGGATTGTCAGATGCTCTTTCCTAGGGTAGGAGAGTCGAGTACTAGGGGACATAGGTTTAAGGTGCGTAGAGAAAAGTTTGGAACAGATGTGCAAGACAAGTTTTTTCACAGAGGGTGGTAAATATATGGAACGCACTGCCTGGGGAGGTGGTGGGAGCAGGTACGATAGCGGCATTTAAGGGGCATCTAGACAAATATATGAATAGGGTGTGAATAGAAGGATACGGACTCCATAAGTGCAGAAAGTTTTAGTTTAGGAAGGTGCCATGGCCGGCGCAGGCTTGGAGGGCTGAAGGGCCTGTTCCTGTGCTGTATTGTTCTTTGAATGCAATACAATAACAACACAAACCTGTTGGCAAGAATCCAGGGAAGAAGAGGGAAGGAGAGAAGTAGAGGGAAATTAAAAACAAAAATGGTATTTATATTATGCATGTCACCTGATGCAGCGGCCTAACTCTGAACTTACAAAGTTAACAGCCAGGGCTCCTTTCCGCTGTCTCATTTGCATGCGAGGCAATTGTATCTCTGCGTTCTTCCGGTGTCCCGTCGATCTCACAGTCACTGAAAACTCCGCATCTGAAAGGTAAATGAACCCAACAATTGCCAGCGAAAATAAATTAAACTTTAAGCAACATACGAGCAAGAGAGAGGGACTTCAACTATGCTATCCAAAAACCATTGCAAAGTGTACATGCATGGACCTCACACAAAGTCATAATTGTTGTGGGCTGGGCTTTAAGCTACAATACACACCATGAAGGTTCATACATAAATAATAATAATCTTCTGACCAGAGAAGGGCGGCATATGGTTAGCACTGCTGCCTACGCGCTGAGGACCCGGGTTCGAATACCGGCACTGGGCCACTGTTTGTATGGAGTATGCACATTCACCCCATGTCTGCTTGGGTTTCACCCCCACAACCTAAAGATGTGCAGGGTAGATGGATTGGCCACACTAAATTTCCCCTTAATTGGAAAAAAATAGTTGGGTTACTCTAAAATTGAAAAAAAAAATAATCTTCGGACCAGAGGACTGCAGAGACACAAGACAGCAAAGCGATGGGAAAACCTAACCGAGCCATCTTTGACACGAATAAAGATTATTATTGAGCAAGGGTCTGTTTTGAATTCCATCCCAACAAAAGTGAGCCATGAATAACCATTGCAAGTTAACACACGGAACAGCACGACTCAAATTAGAAGCCATAAGAAACAGAAGAAATGGGAACAGGAGGAGATTGCAGTCCATCGAGTTTGCTCCACTATCCAATACAATCACAGCTGATCTTGGGTTTCAACTCCATTTTCCTGCCCACTTCCCATTTCCCTCAGACACCAAAAATCTGTCCATCCGTCTTCAAATATGATTCAACGATGGAGAAGCCTTCTGGGCTCGAGAATTCCACACAGTATGCTTCCACATTAAATTCTAGGTTGACATGCAACAATATTGAATATAAATGATTCCACATCTGGAGCACAAACTGCAGCCTAGCAATGTGCCATCACAACCTAAAGCACCACAAACACACTGAGCTCAGCGGTTTGTGAGAAGCATGCTTTCTCAATAATAATTTTGAACGTTAATATCGAAATTATTGCTGCTGCAGCAGTAAGTGATAGAGTGAAATCAGCCATCCTCCAACAAACATTGGGTGAAGTGAAGAACAGAGAGACCCTCGCTTAAGTTCCCGCTCTGTTCCTGAAAGGTGCGACTTTAAGTGAGACAACACAAACCAAAGAAAAAGCTGCCGTGAGTGTGGCACGTTTCTCATCAGAAAACATTATACCCTTGAAGTTGAAATATTTTATATTGCTCAATTCCCATGTTGACAAAAAACTTCCAAACATAAAACACATTTAAAAAGGTGAAAGAAATATGCTGACTCTACTTCACTCCCGCCCCCAACGCTGCGATGGTGGACAGCAGAGAGAGGGAAGATCAGCAGTGTCTGGGTAGGTGACGAGCAGAGGGAAGGAAGGTAGGTCGGCAGTGTCTGGGGATTTGGGGGGGGGGGGGGGGAGGGGGGGGGGGGGGGGGGGGGGGGGGGGAGACTGGGCTTGAGTGGAGTGTTCTTTAAGAGGGTCGGTGCAGACTTGATGGGCCAAATAGAATCCCTACAGCACAGAAGGAGGCTATGTGGATCTTACAGACCCATCGTGCCACTCAATATAGACGTGAAAATACTGGCAAAATTCCTGGGCAAGCGACTGGAGAACTTTGTACCAGATGTGGTCGCAGATGGGTTATGTCAAGAGGTTTGGATTTGCCATGGGTACTGAAGTACAGTGAAAAGTATTGTTCTGCGCAGACCAGACTGCTGGTTCCAAACATGAAAAACACAGGACATACGATAAACACACAAAGCAAATACATAGACACAGACATTCACTAATGTCCTTTTGGGAAGGAAATCTGCTGACCTGACCTGGTCTGGCCTACATGTGACTCCAGACCCACCGAAATGTGGTTGACTCTTAAATGCCACTCGGTTGTATTCAACCGCTACAAAAACACAAAAAAGGAAAGAAATCGGACCCAGCATGGAACCAGGCACCGGAAACGACAACAGCAAACTCAGCCCGACCAATCCCGCAATGTCCTCCTTATTCACATTGGGGGGCTTGTGCCAAAGTTGGGAGAGCTGTCTCACAGACTAGTTAAGCAACAGCCTGACATAGTCATACTCACAGAATGATACCTTACAGACAATGTCCCAGACACCACAATCACTGTACCTGGGTAGGTCCCGTCTCGCTGGGAGGTGGCAGGGCGGCACAGTGGGATACAGTCGGGAGGGAGTTACTCTGGTAGTCCTCAACATCAACCATGGATCCCATGAAGTCTCGCGGCTTCAGGTTAAACATATGCAAGGAAACCTCCTGCTAATTACCACATACCGGCCACCATCAGCTGATGAATCAGTACACCTCCATGTTGAACATCACTTGGAGGAACACTGGGGGTGGCAAGAATATGCTCTCGGCGGGGTACTTCAATGTCCATCACCAAGAGTGGTTTGGTAGTACCACCACAGACCAAGCTGGCCAGGTCCTTAAGGACACAGCTGCTAGGCTGCAGCAGGTGGTGAGGGAACCAACAAGAGGGATAAACATACTTGACCTCATCTTCACCAAGCTGTATGGGCAACTGTTAGAGGGGACACGCCTCCCGCTGGACGAGACACAGGAAAAATGAGAGGAAGAACTAGGGACAGACATAGGGTGGGGACTCTGGAGCAAAGCACTGAAAAAGGTCAAAACCACCAACATAGAACATTACAGCACAGAACAGGCCCTTCGGCCCTCAATGTTGTGCCGAGCCATGATCACCCTACTCAAACCCACGTATCCACCCTATACCCGTAACCCAACAACAACAACCCCCCCCCCCAACCTTACTTTTATTAGGACACTACGGGCAATTTAGCATGGCCAATCCACCTAACCCGCACATCTTTGGACTGTGGGAGGAAACCGAAGCACCCGGAGGAAACCCACGCACACAGGGGGAGGACGTGCAGACTCCACACAGACAGACAGTGACCCAGCCGGGAATCGAACCTGGGATCCTGGAGCTGTGAAGCATAAGGGCAGCACGGTGGCACAGTGGTTAGCATTGCTGCCTACGGCGCTGAGGGCCCCGGTTCGAATCCCGGCCCTGGGTCACTGTCTCTGTGGAGTTTGCACATTCTCCCAGTGTCTGCGTGGGTTTCACCCCCACAACCCAAAGATGTGCAGGATAGGTAGATTGGCCATTCTAAATTGCCCCTTAATTGGAAAAAATAATTGGGTACTCTAAATTTATAAAAAGAAAAAAAAACAACATGCACAAGGATAAGCCGAATGCAACTGAAAGTGGTGCAATGACTTACAAGCACCAGATATCAGTCGTAATGAAGTGCTTCAAGAGGTTGGTCATGAAGCGCATCACCTCCATACTCCCAGAACACCTTGATCCACTGCAATTGTCATACCGCTGCAACCGGTCCACAGCAGACGCCATTTCCCTGGCCCCACACTCTCCCCTTGAGCTTCTTGACAACAAGGACTCCTACATCAGACTCCTATTTATTGACTACAGCTCTGCTTTCAACACCATAATCCCAGCCAAACTCATATCAAAGCTACAAAACCTGGGACTTGGCTCCTCACCCTATAACTAGATCCTCGACTTTCTGACCCACAGACCACAATCAGTAAGAATGAACACCAACACCTCCTCCACAATAGTCCTTAATACCGGGGCCTCGTAAGGCTGCATACTTAGCCCCCTACTCTACTCCCCGTACACACGACTGCATGGCAAAATTTGGTTCCAATTCCATCTACAAGTTTGCTGACGATACGACCATGGTGGGCCGGATCTCAAATAACAACCAGTCAGAATACAGGAGGGAGATAGAGAACCTAGTGGAGTGGTGCAGCGACAACAATCTACCCCTCAATGCCAGCAAAACTAAAGAGCTGGTCATTGACTTCAGGAAGCAAAGTACTGTACACACCCCTGTCAGCATCAACGGGGCAGAGGTGGAGATCGCTAGCAGTTTCAAATTCCATGGGGTACATCACCAAAAATCTGTCCTGGTCCACCCACGTTGACTCTACCAACAAGAAAGCACAACAGTGCCTATACTCCCTCAGGAAACTAAGAAAATCTGGCATGTGCACATTAACTCTCTCCAGTTTTTACAGATGCACCATAGAAAGAATCCTATCTGGCTGCATCACAGCCTGGTATGGCAACTGCTCGGCCCAGGACCACAAGAAACTTCAGAGAGTCGTGAACACAGCCCAATCAATCACAAGAATCTGCCTCCCATCCACTGACTCCATTTACACCTCCCGCTGCCGGGGGAAAGCGGGCAGCATAATCAAAAACACCTCCCACCCAGCTTACTCACTCTTCCAACTTCTTCCATCAGGCCGGAGATACAGAAGTCTAAGAACATGCACAAACAGACTCAAAAACAGCTTCTTCCCCACTGTTCCCAGACTCCTAAATGACCCTCTTATGGACTGACCTCATTAACACTACACCCTGTATGCTTCATCCAATGCCGATGCTTACGTAGTTACATTGTGTACCTTGGTGTTGCCCTATTATGTATTTTCGTTTATTCCCTTTTCTTCCCATGTACTTAATGACCTGTTGAGATGCTCGCAGAAAAATACTTTTCACTGTACCTCGGTACACGTGACATAAACAAATCTAATCTAATCCAGATTTGTAAATAAAACACAAAAACTGTTTATTTATAACAAGAGTTAAAACATGTAATAACTAAATGAGAATAATGGCCTGCTAATCTATTACTTTGACTGTCCCACCCCAACCAACACACAAAAGACAGACACACACTGAACATAGAACATTACAGCGCAGTACAGGCCCTTCGGCCCTTGATGTTGCGCCGACCTGTGAAACCAATCTAAAGCCCATCTACACTATTCCCTTATCACCCATATGTTTATCCAATGAGGAAGGGGTAAAATAACGGGATTAAAATACGGAATATTTTTGTTGATATCTTCTCAGGATGTTGAAAACCACCAGTTGGGCTGGTCGGACAGCACGGTAGCATTGTGGATAGCACAATTGCTTCACAGCTCCAGGGTCCCAGGTTAGAGTCCGGCTTGGGTCACTCTGTGCGGAGTCTGCACATCCTCCCAGTGTGTGCGTGGGTTTCCTGCGGGTGCTCCGGCTTCCTCCCACAGTCCTAAAATGTGCAGGTTAGGTGGATTGGCCATGATAAATTGCCCTTAGTGTCCAAAATTTCCCTTAGTGTTGGGTGGGGTTACTGGGTTATGGGGATAGGGTGGAGTTGTTGACCTTGGGTAGGGTGCTCTTTCCAAGAGCTGGTGCAGACTCGATGGGCCGAATGGCCTCCTTCTACACTGTACATTCTGTGATAATCTTCTGGTATGTGCATTCAGTCAGAACTCACAATTATAATTAAAGTTCTTCAATTAGCAGATTTTAAAAAGAGGTTTTCAAACAACCTGACCAGTTGGTCTGAATCTTCCTTATGTTTAACTGGCTGTGGACATTAGAGAGTTCATCAGTGGAGAGAGAGAGAAAAATGAGAACTGTGGTTCTCGAAGCTACTGAATCAAAAGGCGAAAATGGGGTTTGGCAGAATATTCGGGAACACCAGCACCAATCATTATCAAAAGTCAAGTCCGGGAAATCGAAGTAGCCTATCGACTGCCAGCCAAGTCCATCAAAATACATCACTGGGCCAGACCAAATAGCACTGGTACCGGGGGAGTCCTGAAATTAGACCAAATAGCACCTCTGCTGGGGGAGTTTCAGTAATCGTCCAGGTGCAAAAGTTATAACAGCCAAGATCACGTGCAAGAAGTGTGTTCAGTTGCAGCTCTTGTTAGACCGCTTGACGGCTCTGGAGCTGCGGATGGACTCACTTTGGAGCATCCGCGATGCTGAGGAGGTCATGGATAGCACGTTTAGCGCGTTGGTCACACCGCAGGTGAAGGTTACTGAGGGAGATAGAAAATGGGTGACCAAAAGAAAGAGCAAGAGTAGGAAGGCAGTGCAGGTGTCCCCTGCGGTCATCTCCCTGCAAAACAGTTATACCGCTTTGGATACTGTTGAGGGAGATGGCTCACCAGGGGAAGGCAGCAGAGGCCAGGTTCATGGCACCGTGGCTGGCTCTGCTGCACAGCAGGGCAGGAAGAAAAATGGCAGGGCTATAGTGATAGGGGACTCGATCGTAAGGGGAATAGACAGGCGGTTCTGTGGACGCAATCGAGACTCCAGGATGGTATGTTGCCTCCCTGGTGCAAGGGTCAAGGATGTCTCGGAGCGGCTGCAGGACATTCTGGGGGGGGGGGGGGGGGGGGGGAACAGCCAGCTGTCGTGGTGCACATAGGCACCAACGATATAGGTAAAAAACGGGATGAGGTCCTACAAGCAGAATTCAGGGAGTTAGGGGTTAAACTAAAAAGTAGGACCTCAAAGGTAGTAATCTCAGGATTGCTACCAGTGCCACGAGCTAGTCAGAGTAGGAATGTCAGGATAGATAGGATGAATACGTGGCTCGAGAGATGGTGCAAGAGGGAGGGATTCAAATTCCTGAGGCATTGGGACCAGTTCTGGGGGAGGTGGGACCAGTACAAACCGGACGGTCTGCACCTGGGCAGGACTGGAACCGATGTCCCCGGGGGGGCTGTTTTCTAGAGCTGTTGGGGAGGGTTTAAACTAATGTGGCAGGGGGATGGGAACCAATGCAGGAAGTTGGAAGGCAGTAAAACAGGGACAGAAGCAAAAGGAAGTAAGGGGAAAAGTGCAAGGCAGAGAAGAAATAGTCAAAAATCTTAAAGGGCGACAGTACAAGGTACAGTGACTGAGGGGAGCTCAGTGAATAGGCCCAGTAATAACAAAAGGAATAAAACTGGAGATGTTAAGATTCAAAACAGAGGTAAAAAAACCAACATAAGTGTACTTTACCTGAATGCTCGTAGTATTCGGAATAAAGTAAATGAGTTGATGGCACAAATCATCGTGAATGACTATGATTTAGTGGCCATTACTGAAACATGGTTAAAGGATGGTCACGACTGGGAGTTAAATATCCGAGGGTATCAAACTATTCGGAAGGACAGAGTGGATGGTAAGGGAGGTGGTGTTGCTCTGTTATTTAAGGATGACATCCGGGCAATAGTAAGGGATGACATCGGTGCTATGGAGGATAAGGTTGAATCCATTTGGATGGAAATCAGGAATAGTAAGGCTAAAAAGTCACTGATAGGAGTAGTCTATCGGCCACCAAATAGTAACGATATGGTGGGGCAGGCAATAAACAAAGAAATAACTGATGCATGTAGAAATGGTACAGCAGTTATCATGGGGGATTTTAATCTACATGTCGATTGGTTTAACCAGGTTGGTCAAGGCAACCTTGAGGAGGAGTTTATAGAATGTATCCGCGATAGTTTCCTAGAACAGTATGTAATGGAACCTACGAGGGAACAAGCGGTCCTAGATCTTGTCAGTGTAATGAGACAGGATTGATTCATGATCTCATAGTTAGGGATCCTCTCGGAAGGAGCGATCACAATATGGTGGAATTTAAAATACAGATGGAGGGTGAGAAAGTAAAGTTAAATACTAGTGTTTTGTGTTTAAACAAAGGAGATTACAAGGGGATGAGAGAAGAACTAGCTAAGGTAGACTGGGAGCTAAGACTTTATGGTGGAACAGTGGAGAACCTTCCAAGCGATTTTTCACAGTGCTCAGCAAAGGTTTATACCAACAAAAAGGAAGGACGGAAGAAAGAGGGAAAATCGACCGTGGATATCTAAGGAAATAAGGGAGAGTATCAAATTGAAGGAAAAATCATATAAAGTGGCAAAGATTGCTGGGAGATTAGAGGACTGGGAAATCTTTAGGGGGCAACAGAAAGCTACTAAAAAAGCTATAAAGAAGAGTAAGATAGAGTATGAGAGTAAACTTGCTCAGAATATAAAAACAGACAGTAAAAGTTTTTACAAATATATAAGACAAAAAAGAGTGGCTAAGGTAAATATTGGTCCTTTAGAGGATGAGAAGGGAGTTTTAATAATGGGAAATGAGGAAATGGCTGAGGAACTGAACAGGTTTTTTGGGTCGGTCTTCACAGTGGAAGACACAAATAACATGTCAGCGACTGATAGAAATGAGGCTATGACAGGTGAGGACCCTGAGAGGATTGTTATCACTAAGGAGGGAGTGATGGGCAAGCTAATGGGGCTAAAGGTAGACAAGTCTCCTGGCCCTGATGGAATGCATCCCAGAGTGCTAAAAGAGATGGCTAGGGAAATTGCAGATGCACTAGTGATAATTTACCGAAATTCACTAGACTCTGGGGTGGTCCCGGTGGATTGGAAATTAGCAAACGTGACGCCACTGTTTAAAAAAGGAGGTAGGCAGACAGCAGGAAATTATAGGCCAGTGAGTTTAACTTCGGTAATAGGGAAGATGCTGGAATCTATCATCAAGGAAGAAATTGCGAGGCATCTGGATAGAAATTGTCCCATTGGGCAGACGCAGCATGGGTTCGTAAAGGGCAGGTCATGCCTAACTAATTTAGTGGAATTTTTTGAGGACATTACCAGTGCAGTAGATAACGGGGAGCCGATGGATGTGGTATATCTGGATTTCCAGAAAACCTTTGACAAGGCGCCACACAAAAGGTTGCTGCATAAGATAAAGATGCATGGCATTAAGGGTAAAGTAGTAGCATGGATAGAGGATTGGTTAATTAATAGAAAGCAAAGAGTTGGGATAAATGGGTGTTTCTCTGGTTGGCAATCAGTAGCTAGTGGTGTCCCTCAGGGATCCGTGTTGGGCCCACAATTGTTCACAATTTACATAGATGATTTGGAGTTGGGGACCAAGGGCAATGTGTCCAAGTTTGCAGGTGACACTAAGATGAGTGGTAAAGCGAAAAGTGCAGAGGATACTGGAAGTCTGCAGAGGGATTTGGATAGGTTAAGTGAATGGGCTAGGGCAGGGGTGGGCAAATTACGGCCGGTCTTTTTGCGGCCCACCAAGATCAAGTATTATTTTTTTTTTAATTTTAAGGTTAATGGGGGGGGGGGGGGGCTGTTGGGTTACTGGTATAGGGTGGATACGTTGACTTGAGTAGGGTGATCATTGCTCGGCACAACATGTGTTTCATGTGAAATTTCTACTTTAAAATATTAATTAATAAAAATTAATTGCTTTTTTTTTCTTTAAAAACCTTTTATTTTGGCTATTTTAAATATTAATTATTTTACTTAATATACTATGCGGCCCTTTAAAATTGTGAATTTCTGAATGTGGCCCTTGCACGGAACAGTTTGCCCACCCCTGGGCTAGGGTCTGGCAGATGGAATACAATGTTGACAAATGTGAGGTTATTCATTTTGGTAGGAATAACAGCAAACGTGATTATTATTTAAACGATAAAATATTAAAGCATGCCGCTGTTCAGAGAGACTTGGGTGTGCTAGTGCATGAGTCACAGAAGGTTGGTTTACAAGTGCAACAGGTGATTAAGAAGGCAAATGGAATTTTGTCCTTCGTTGCTAGAGGGATGGAGTTTAAGACTAGGGAGGTTATGTTGCAATTGTATAAGGTGTTAGTGCGGCCACACCTGGGGTATTGTGTTCAGTTTTGGTCTCCTTACTTGAGAAAGGACGTACTGGCACTGGAGGGTGTGCAGAGGAGATTCACTAGGTTAATCCCAGAGCTGAAGGGGTTGGATTATGAGGAGAGGTTGAGTAGACTGGGACTGTACTCGTTGGAATTTAGAAGGATGAGGGGGGATCTTATAGAAAGCAGGGTAGCAGGGTAGCATAGGGGCAGCATCGGGGCAGCAGGGTAGCATGGTGGTTAGCATAAATGCTTCACAGCTCAGGGGCCCAGGTTCGATTCCCGGCTGGGTCACTGTCTGTGTGGAGTCTGCACATCCTCCCCCTGTGTGCGTGGGTTTCCTCCGGGTGCTCCGGTTTCCTCCCACAGTCCAAAGATGTGTGGGTTAGGTGGATTGGCCATGCTAAATTGCCCGTAGTGTCCTAATAAAAGTAAGGTTAAGGGGGGGGTTGTTGGGTTACGGGTCTAGGGTGGATACGTGGGTTTGAGTAGGGTGATCATGGCTCGGCACAACATTGAGGGCCGAAGGGCCTGTTCTGTGCTGTACTGTTCTATGTTCTATGAAACATTTAAAATTATGAAGGGAATAGATAGGATAGATGCGGGCAGGTTGTTTCCACTGGCGGGTGACAGCAGAACTAGGGGGCATAGCCTCAAAATAAAGGGAAGTAGATTTAGGACTGAGTTTAGGAGGAACTTCTTCACCCAAAGGGTTGTGAATCTATGGAATTCCTTGCCCAGTGAAGCAGTTGAGGCTCCTTCATTACATGTTTTTAAGGTAAAGATAGATAGTTTTTTGAAGAATAAAGGGATTAAGGGTTATGGTGTTCGGGCCGGAAAGTGGAGCTGAGTCCACAAAAGATCAGCCATGATCTCATTGAATGGTGGAGCAGGCTCGAGGGGCCAGATGGCCTACTCCTGCTCCTAGTTCTTATGTTCTTATAACAGTAAAGAAAGGAACTACGCAAAGAAAAATCAGGTTTAAATCGGAGTATCCTTACAAGACTTCGAGGGCCGAAGGGCCTGTACTGCGCTGTATCGTTCTATGTTCTATGAGAGCGAGATAAAAGCTACCATGTTTCAAGACTCCAAACTCCCAAACTGCCCCTCTCCTCGCTCTAGCCCAGGCACATCCTTTTCTCTTTTCAGAACAAACACTAAACAAAAGGAAGGAACCCCCCCCCCCCCCCCCAAGACCCCCACTGACGTTTTACCACTCCTTGAAGAAGTCAATGAATAGCCTCCAGCTCAAGAACCCAATAACGAACTTTATTTTTCATGGTGCAGAGACTCCGCCAAATCACTCACACACACCCCCCCCCCCCCCCCCCCCCCCCCCCCCGCCGCAGGCGGTTCCAAGTCCAACAACTGAACAATATCCTTCTCTGGGCTTTCAAGGAGGCAACAGCTAACACATCAGCCTCTGTCCTCGTCTGTACTCCTGGCTCCTCAGACACTCCAAATATTGCTCAAACCACCCTCACACCCAGAACCTTTGACATTGTGTCTGCAAAAGGTTTGCAGAACTCCTCCAGCCTTAGAAATGCCCAAAATAAGATATGGACATGGTTCACCAGGCCCCTGCACACCGCTCACACCTATCTTTCATCCCCAGTATGGACAGTGTGTCCTATACACCACATTGAGCTGGATGAGACTCAGTCTCACATGCGATGAGGATGAATTTAGCCTCCACAGCGACTCAATCCACATCCCAGCTCAAAACCACCCTCTCTCTCCCTCTCCCCCTTTCCCCCCCCCCCCCCCCCACCCCCCCCCCCCCCCCAGCTCCTCATCCAACCTACATGCTACTTGCTCCACAAAAGCTCTCTCTCTCCACATAGATTGACACCTTGCCCTCTCCGATCTCCTCCTCGGACATAGTCTTATAGTGCCGGAGATGGCAGCTTCGGGAACAAGGCCAGCTCCTTTCTCAAAGTGCAGGTACCGAACCTATTTCCTTTGGTAACTAATACATTGCCTCAAATTCCTCTAACTCCGCAAACCTCTCTCCAATAAACAGGGCCCTGAAGTACTCTATCCCCATCGCTTCGGAATGTCAGCAGAACCATCCAACCACGTTGTAAATGCTCAACATAATTTTAATGCAGTTTGGTCAGTATCATGAACATTTATGGTCAAACAAAACGGAAATATCTATTAGATATATTCATCACTTCAAGCATGGATTTTCTCTCCTGTACAGCTGATTGCTAGAAACACTAGTGAAATTGTATAATACTTTGTTTTGTAGAGTTTTCACTCACACTGGCAATAATGTATTCCAAAACATAAAAGCTTGACAATTACACAGCAATAGTTACTGAGGTTCTGCATTTCATTAAACTGTTCGAATGGAGGTAATCTAAAATATTAATCTATTGTATTATACTTTTCAAATGATCTAACTACTGCATAATATTGTGAGATCTGTTCTCCTTACCCTCTCTGTTCTTTGTCCTGAGGCCCAGGCCCATCATTTTAGGTCCAGCACCAAAGATCTGAAGTTTCCGAAGCTCTGAGTTTTTGGCAAAGTCTTCAGAAGCATCATCCTGTAAAGAAATAACTGTTGATCTTTTTGTAACAATCACAGGAACAATCACTGATCAGTGAAGTACAGATACCAGTGTTTTACTCCCAGTTATGTTATTACTGGACAAGTCAGATCCCAGGATGGAACCTGTCTTTAATGATCCTAACATCTGTTCTTTGTTTAGAGAGGGACAACTAAACAGAGTCACAAAGGCTACTGATCAACTTCAAACAAAGGTTTGGGTCATAATTTCTGAGCTCCACAATGACATATTTGGGGTGGCCCAACCCTCTCAGACGTTCACAGGTAAGCATTTGCACGGCAATTGGCCAGAAGTACAAACTTCCCCTAGGCAATGGCCCTGCACGGTGAACCATTGGAAAATGCAATTTAAATTGCAAACTTTGGATGGTTTCACCAGAGTGAAAGTGACAATTACTCAGAAAAAGTTAGAAAAATTAAAACCTCTAACTTCTGGTTAACAGACCGACCCTTGTAAATGGGAGACCCTATATTCTGAAACTGTTTGAAAGGAGATCTAACCTCGGTGGAATGTAAATAAAGATTATTAGGTTAAAGAGGAAATGTGCAATGGGAGACTTCCAAGTCAGCAATTCAAAAGATGGACTCCAGCAACTTAGCAAGACTTTCGACAATACCTTTCAAACCCACAACCCACTTAAAGGAATAAGAGCAGCAGATGTATGGTAACACCACCAGCTGCAAATTCCCATCACGCTGTACATTATCGTGGCTTGGAAATGTATCACCATTCCTTCAATGTCACTGGATCAAAATCCTCCAACTCCCTCTATAATATCACTGTGGGTGCACCTCCAAAATGAGGGCCATAAAGACTCTACCACAGAAAAATGCTGATATAAATGGAATACTAAACTATTTTATAACAATATAAAAGTGTAAAAGAAGTGTAAAAAAAGTGTAAAGTGTAAAAGGTGGATCCAATTCCAGAACAAATGGAGACCTTCTTAGGACGACAAAGTATGGGGAATTTAATAAGTACTTTGCATCTGTTTTCATGATAGGAACTAATGCTGCTACTGTCACAGCAAGAAGGAAGCAGGAAAATTAGATATGATGGAGATAAAGAGGAGGCACTTAAATGTATGGTGATATGCATCACTGCAAATACGCAAGAGGTTAATGGAAATACACATAGACTAGCTGGACACTAGAGGGAGCACCAGAGACATGACACACAAGACATTCAACCAATAGGCCAGTAAGATAGGACACAACCAATTGGCATTCACGATACACACAGGTGACACTACCACAGGAAGGCATTACAGCAACCCATACAAAAGGACACAGCACACAGGATCTTCCTCTTTCCAGTGGGGAAGACAGTGAGTACAGACACAGGGTTGATTTGAAACACATCACACCCACCATCTGGATTGTAGCAGACTGGTTCTTCAGTCTGAGTAGCTATAGCAGGATTAACAGGAGTGTCAAATCCAAGTAGGAGAATTGTTAACAGTTTAATAAATGTGTTAAAGCTACCTCCAAGTGTGAACCGTCCTTTGTCAGAGTGCACATCAAGGAAGCAGCTTATGCTACGTCACGAGCATAACAAAACAAAATGGTAGGCAACAGAATGCTACTTAGATTGTTGGAGAAATAAGGTTGGAAATAACAGCAATTTTCACCCATGTTCAATAAAGCAGAGATGAATAAACCAGTTAACTCTAGGCCAATCAGCCAAATGTTGGTTTGTAGAGGCAATAGCCCTGGACAAAAATAATTGTCCCTTGGAATAACATGGATTAATAAATAATGAGCAATGTAAAAACATGGAAGCTGGGAGCAGGGGGAGGCCATTCAGCCCTTCGAACCCACTCCGCCATTTATCACGATCATGGCTGATCGTCCAACTCAATTAGCCGAATCCTGCTTTCACTCCATAACCTTTGATCCCATTCGCCTCAAGTGCCATATCGAGCTGCCTCTTGAATGTATTCAATTTCTTAGCCTCAACTACTCCCTGTGGTAATCAATTCCACAGACTCACCACTCTTTGGGTAAAGAAGTGTCTCCTTATCTCTGTCCAAAATGGTCGACCCGAATCCTCCGACTGTAACCCCTGGTTCTGAACACACCCACCATCGGGAACATCCTCCCTGCATCCACCCTATCTAGTCCTGATAGAATTTTATGTCTCATTCATCTGAACCCCAGCAAAAACAATCCTAACCGAGTCACTCGCTCCTCATCCCTGCTTCTGTACTTGAAACTTCTCGCAATGAAGGCCAACATACCATTCGCCTTCTTTACTGCCTGCTGCACCTGCATGCGTACCTTCAGCGAATGGTGCACAAGGACACCCAGGTCCCGCTGCACACTCCCCTCTCCCAATTTGTAGCCATTCAGGCTGTAATCTGCCTTCCTGTTTTTGCTTCAAAAGTGAATAACCTCACATTGATCCAAATTATACTGCATCTGCCATTGATTTTCCCACTCACCCAACCCGTCCAGATCATGCTGAAGGATCATCCTCGTCACAGTTCACCCTCCCACCCAACTTGGTATCGTTGCAAATTTTGAAATGTTACATTTTGTTCCCTCGTCCAAATCATTAAAATATATTGTGAATAGCTGGGGTCCCAGCACCGATCCCTGTGGCACCTCACTAGGTACTGCCTGCCAATTTGAAAATAACCCATTAATTCCTACTCTTTGTTTCCTCTCTGCCAACCAGTTTTCTGTCCACCTCAATAGACTTGCCCCAATCCCACACATTTTAATCTTGCAAATCCAAATATACCACATCGACTGGCTCCCCCTTGTCTACGGTACAATTTACATCTTCAAAGAATTCCAATAGATTTGTCAAGCATGATTTCCCATTTATAAATCCAAGCCGACTCTGTCTGATTCTGCCACTGTTTTCTAAATGCTCCGCTTTAAAGTCCTTGATAATGCATTCGAGAATTTTCCCCACTACCGACGTTAGGCTCCCTGTCTTCTCTCTACCTTCCTTTTTGAATATTGGAGTGACATTAGCTACCCTCTAATCCTGAAGGACTGCTCCAGAGTTTATGAAATCCTGGAAGATGACCACCAATGTATCCACTATTTCTAGAGTCACTTCCTTAAGTACTCTGGGGGTTAAAGGCAAATCTGACTGTTTTATATTGATGACCCCTCTTTACTGATTACTCAACTAGTTTATCAAGGCTTAACATTGATATTTTTGCGCACTTGAAAATAATACCAGTTGCTTAATTCTGTACTCATAACCATAATTGCCTTGGCAATGGGCTGCAGAGGTTATGAAACATGATACAAAAAGATTTTGCAACGGCCAACTGAGGAAGAAATGTGCATAAATCTGGGATCAACATCACATTCAAGGGCTTGGAAGCAAAGGAGTGGGGGCATAAGAACAGTGTCAGAGGGTGCTGGGAATACTTAGTGATTCCAGCAGCATCTGTGGAGAGAAACAGTTAATGTTTCAGATCAAATATGACTTATTCAGAATTCCCTGATGTCAGAGTAGAGGAGCACAGTAAGAAGTCTTACAACGCCAGGCTAAAGTCCAATAGTTTTGTTTCGGATCACAAGCTTTCGGAGCACTGCTCCTTCCTCAGGTAAAGGAGCTGCGCTCCGAAAGCTAGTAATTCGAAACAAACCTGTTGGACTTTAACCTGGTGTTGTAAGACTCCTTACTGTGCCCACCCCAGTCCAACACCGGCATCTCCATATCATGAGTAAAGGAGGTTATAGAATGGATGCAGAATATTCTGCAGGGGTAATGAAGCGAGTCAGAAAGTGCGGCTCCCATCAGTATGAACAGAGAGCAGGTAGTGAGGTCCTCCAGCCAGACTTTCAGGAGCTGGGGAGGAAGCTAAAATGTAGGAACTCCAGAGCCCATGGGATCAAAGGAAATTTGGCAAAAATTAGATCCAGAATTTGGCCGAGTGGCAGGAAGCAGAGGGTGAGGGTCAAGGGATGTTTTTCTAACTGGAGGCCTGTGTCCAGTGGAGTCCCACAGTGATCAGTGTTGGGGCCTTTGCTGTCTGTGATTTATATAAATGATTTGGATACGAATGTAGGAGGGTTGATCACAAAGTTTGCGAATGATATGAAAATTAGCGGGGTGGTAGATAGTGAGGAGGACATAGACGAGGTGGTCAAATGGGCTGGTCAGTGGCAAATGGAATTCAATCCGAATAAAAGTGCGAGGTGATACACTTGCCTGGAACGCATTGCCAGGGGAGGTTGTGGAAGCAGATACATTAACAGCATTCAAAAGGCATCTTGACAAACACATGGATAGGATGGGTATAGAGGGATATTGCACAAGGAAATGTTGAGGGTTTTGGCAAGGATTGGTATCAAGATCGGTACAGGCTTGGAGGGCCGAAGGGCCTTTTCCTGTGCTGTATTGTTCTTTGCTCTTTATATCCCAGTTCCACAGCTGCAAAGACAAAGAGCTGGTCTTTCGATGGACAAGAGAACACCGCTACCGCAGCTACTCGGGCCACTCTATTAGGATAGACTGAGACATGAGCGCGGACCTGGCAAAGCAACTAGCTGAATTCAACAGCATCAAGTCCACGCTGTACAAAAAAGGCATCGGGTTTGGGATGAGCTCCCCTGCCAGTCTTCGAATCAAAGAAAAAGACCACTTCTTCAACATGTCTTCCCGCAGAGCCATATATTTGACTCTTAAAAAGCTTGTTCAACTGGCGGCTATATTTATTTCCAGATATCATATCGTTTCTCACGTCTTCTTTTCTTCAATTCCTGTATTGATATTTAATATGCTCGCATCAAAAGCATGCTCAGCTGATTGTTTTATACCATTGCGGTTTTACACCGTTCCACCCGCCAGCTGATTAGAATAAGCAACCGTCTGGCAAATTTTCCCCCAGCACAGTGGTTAGCACTGCTGCCTCAGTGCCAGGGTCGCAGGTTCAATTCCCGGCTTGGATCACTTGTGTGTGGAGTCTGCACGTTCTCCCCATGTCTGCATGGGTTTCCTCCGGATGCTCCGGTTTCCTCCCACAAGTCCCGAAAGACGCGGTTAGGTGAATTGGACATTTTGAATTCTCCACTGTGTACCCGAACAGTCGCCGGAATGTGGCGACTAGGGGATTCTCAGTAACTTCATTGCAGTGTTTTTTTTTTTTAAAATTTAGATTACCCAATTATTTTTTCCAATTAAGGGGCAATTTAGCGTGGCCAATCCACCTACTCTGCACATTTTTGGGTTGTGGGGGCGAAACCCACGCAGACACGGGGAGAATGTACAAACTCCACACGGACAGTGACCCAGAGCCGGGATCGAACCTGGGACCTCAGCGCCGTGAGGCGGTTGTGCTAACCACTAGGCCACCGTGCTGCCCACATTGCAGTGTTAATGTAAGCCTACTTATGACAATAAAGATTCTGCCTCGCCCCAACCCCCGCTGACCACACCCACATGTTTTGGTCCTGTCCAAAGCTGTTCAGCTTATGGTCATATTTTTTCAACACTGGGGACTTACAGTGGCACAGGTGGAAGTCACACGTTGGGTGGCTCCTGCTCGTGGCTCTGGTGTTTGGAGTTTAATGGCCGGTTTCAGGGGCAGTTTTTAGACGAGCTGGTGCAGGAAGGCATGCGGAAGGTGGAGAATGTTAAAGGCTCTGAAAAAAGCCGTTGGGAAGAAGGGGCCGTGTGAAAGTTCATCAGCGAGTGAACGGGTCAGCCCGGCAGCAGGAAAGATGGTGGAGCCTGGGTCGCAATTCTGACTGAGGTGTGTGGTCAAACCACAGTGTTGCATTGTACTGCCACAGTAGTACGTGTTGTACAGTTTTGCTCCTATCTTATATGTTGTACGGTTTGGCTCTGCCCATGGCTCGTCCCCCTAGTGCCTGGGTATATAGGCTGCCGACCTTTCACACTGCCTCATTCTGGGGCACACTGCCAGTTCTGTTGGAAGTCAATTAAAGCCATAGTTAAATCACTCCGCGTTCTCCGTCTTCATTGATGGCATATCAAGGTGATGGCTGGTTAGGGTAGCATGGTAGCACAAGTGGATAGCATTGTGGCTTCACAGCGCCAGGGTCCCAGGTTCGATTCCCGGCACGGTCACTGTCTGTGCGGAGTCTGCACGTTCTCCCCGTGTATGCGTGGGTTTCCTCCGGGTGCTCTGGTTTCCCAGCACAGTCCAAAGATGTGCAAGTTAGGTGGATTGGCCATGATAAATTGCCCTAGTGACCAAAAAGGTTAGATGGGGTTATTGGGTTACGGGGATAGGGTGGAAGTGGGTCGGTGCAGGCTCAATGGGCCGAATGGCCTCCTTCTGCACTGTATGTTCTATGTTCTAATTCGAGAAGCAGTTCGCCAAGTATATGGAGGTGCTGCGGAAGATGATGGCTGCGATGAAGGAGTGGGTGGAGGAGGCGACTGCCCCAGTGAAAGCGGTGATGTCGAAGACATCGGCCAAAGTACAGGAGCAAGCAGAGAAGGTGAAGGGGATGGAGGAAGCTCTGTTTCAGCACAGTGACCAGTTCACCTCAATGGGTGAGGAGTTGCGGAAAGCGGGGGAGGCCAACAAAGGAGCCACGGTGGAGGACCTGAAGAACAGGTCGTGGTAGCAGAATCTACAAACTGTGGGCTTGCATGAGAGGGTGGAGGGCCCGAGACCAACTGAGTACTTCACGAAGATGCTGGCAGAATTGTTGGGGGAGACAGAAGAACCCACCCGATAGGAGCTGGACAAGGCTCACCAGTCACTCAGGCACAAGCCGAGCAAACAAGCCACCAAGGGCAGTGATAATTTGCTTTCACAAGTTTCACCTCTCTCAGCAATCTAGGATGCATCCCGTCTGGGCTTGGCTTGACTTCTCAACCTGGTGTAGCCATCTGGGATGGCCACTTCCAACTAGGTACAGAGAAACTCGCAAAGCCTAGCGGGTAAAATGGACAAGCCAAGACACAGGCAGGCTCAGAGCCTGAAATGCATATTCGTAAGCAAGAAGTCCAGACGGTACCAAAACTCTGACCAATTAGCATTTTAATGGGACCAATTAGCATTTGATGGCCCATCTTCACCAAAACAAAGGACTGGTACTGGACTGGCAACCAGTCTAGTCCCAGACATTTCGGTGCCACTCCCTGTTCAAGGGAAATGCAAACAACGGGGTCAGTGACCGCTTGGGACAGCCCAGCCATCCAGATCCCCGTCCACTTTTTGGTTAGGAATCGAACGGAGAGATCAGGGATCACCCAATTAGTAAGGTCCAAACCGAAGGACTGCCCAAAAGAGCGCGAAAACTTCCAAGGCCACACCTGGAGTATTGTGTTCAGTTTTGGTCTCCTTACTTGAGAAAGGACGTATTGGCGCTGGAGGGTGTGCAGAGGAGATTCACTAGGTTAATCCCAGAGCTGAAGGGGTTGGATTATGAGGAGAGGTTGAGTAGACTGGGACTGTACTCGTTGGAATTTAGAAGGATGAGGGGGGATCTTATAGAAACATTTAAAATTATGAAGGGAATAGATAGGATAGATGTGGGCAGGTTGTTTCCACTGGCGGGTGAAAGCAGAACTAGGGGACATAGAATCTATGGAATTCCTTGCCCAGTGAAGCAGTTGAGGCTCCTTCATTTCATGTTTTTACGGTAAAGATAGATAGTTTTTTGAAGAATAAAGGGATTAAGGGTTATGGTGTTCGGGCCGGAAAGTGGAGCCGAGTCCACAAAAGATCAGCCATGATCTCATTGAATGGCGGAGCAGGCTCGAGGGGCCAGATGGCCTACTCCTGCTCCTAGTTCTTATGTTGTTATGTTCTTAAGTACAAGAAGAAGAGGCCACGACATGTTCGCTCTCTCTTGGTCCTGGTACCCCGGTCACGGCCATCTCCAAGTGCAGCAACACCAGAAGCAAGTACAAGTTCACCGCTCGCTACCAGACAGATGAGCCTAGCTGAGCAGCAGTTACTCCTTTGAAATGAAAAATGAAATGAAAATCGCTTATTGTCACGAGTAGGCTTCAAGGAAGTTACTGTGAAAAGCCCCTAGTCGCCACATTCCGGCGCCTGTCCGGGGAGGCTGGTACGGGAACGAGGTACTGGTACGAGGCTGGACTCGATAGATCCAGAATCGAACAGCGGCCAGTTTCTCTCTGACCCAAGCCAGGTGCCCGAGGTTAAGTGCAGGTTGTCTTAGTCAATAGGTGCAGTTAACTAGTAGTGTTTATGTTGCATGACTAATAGTGTGTAAATAAAGTGACCTTGAACTAACTAACTGGTGTTTGGCTCTTTGATCGATTGCCGGTTGAAACTTGATGCCTGGCGACTCTAAGCATTAGGACATAGATAACATAGAAAGGGCAAATTCACCAATTGCCATAATTGGAACAGAGCGACAGAAAGGACATAGTAAGAGAGTATAGAAAAAAAAGGCAACACTGGAGTGCTGCTAGCCTTTTTGGCATCTTTTCTATATCTATCACTATACTGCTCAATTGCTCAACACGCACATTTCCAACCTGGGCCATTGTCACCATCTTCTCATTCGGTAAAGACAGAAGCAAAGTACTCATTTAGCATAACTGCCATCCCTCTGCTTCAGTGAGCAGTTTATCCTGACTGTCCCTTATGGGCCCCACTCTGTCCTTCACTAATCTTTACCACTGATATTTTTGAAGAACATTTTGTTATTTGTTTTAGCACAACCTGCCATGCTTTCCTCATGCTTGTTCCTTATTCCAGCATTAGTCTCTATCCTGCATTTGAGATGCTCTTGCTGATTTCTATTGCTATTATTATTCCTGCATGCACCAGATGCCTCGTTTTTCTTCCTTATTTTATCAATATCCTTAGTCATCCAGGGTATTCCAGCTTTGGACACCCCAAATTTATTTCTCATGAGTACGTACCTAGCTTGCACCTAAGGATCAGTAAGTTTGCGGATGACACAAAGATTGGCTGTGGGGTTGACTGTCTTGGGTTACAGGAAGATTTAGACAAGATGGTCAAATGGGCGGATAAGTGACAGATGGAATTTAACCTGAAAAGTTTGAGGCGATACAGAGTAATTTTACAAGGAAAAACTGACAGTGGGAAGCTCCGAGGAACAAAAGGACCTTGGTGTGTTTGCCCATAGATCTCTGACGGCAGAAGGACAAGTTCATAGGGTGGTGAAAAAGGCATATGAGCCACTCGCTTTTATCAATTGGGGCACAGCAGGGAGGTCATGACGGAGCTGTACATAGAACTTTGGTGAAGGTACAGCTGGAGTACGGTGTGCAGTTCTGGTCACCATATTATAGGAAGAATGTGATTGCAGTGGAGGGGATGCAGACAAGATTCACCAGACTATTGCCTGGGATGGAACATTTCAGTTATAAAGAGTGGTTGGATAGGCTAGAGTGGTTTTCACTGGAGCAGAGAAGACTGAGGGTTGACCTGATTGAGGGGCATGGACAGGGTGGATAGAGAGCAGCTGTTCCCCTTAGTTGAAAGATCAGTTGAACATAGAACATACAGTGCAGAAGGAGGCCATTCAGCCCATCGAGTGTGCACCGACACACTTAAGCCCTCACTTCCACCCTATCCCCATAACCCAATAACCCCTTTCAATCGTTTTGGACACCGAGGGCAATTTATCATGGCCAATCCTCCGAACCTGCACATCTTTGGACTGTGGGAGGAAACCGATCTCCCGGAAGAAACCCACGCAATCACGGGGAGAATGTTATACAGGACACAAGTCAAAGTGAGGGATGGGAGGTTTAGGGGGGATTTGATGAAAACTTTTTTTACACAGAGAGTGGTGACGGTCTCGACTGCATTGCCTGGGAGGCTGGTAGAGGCGGGATGCCTCACACCCTTTAAAAAGAACATAGAACAGTACAGCACAGAAAAGGCCCTTCGGCCCTCGATGTTGTGCCGAGCATTGTCCGAAACCAAGATCAAGCTGTCCCACTCCCTGTCATTCTGGTGGCTCCATGTGCCTATCCAATAACCGCTTGAAAGTTCCTAAAGTGTCCTACTCCACTATCACAGCAGGCAGTCCATTCCACACCCGAACCACTCTCCGAGTAAAGAACCTACCTCGGATATCCCTCCTATATCTCCCACCCTGAATCTTATGCCCCCTTGTAACAGCTACATCCACACGAGGAAATAGTCTCTGAACACCCACTCTATCTATCCCCCTCATCATCTTATAAACCTCTATTAAGTCGCCTCTCATCCTTCTTCGCTCCAAAGAGAAAAGCCCTAGCTCCCTCATCCTTTCCTCATAAGACCTATCCTGCCAACCAGGCAGCATCCTGGTAAATCTCCTTTACACCCTTTTCAATGCTTCCACATCCTTCCTATAATGAGGTGACCAGAACTGCACACAATACTCCAAATGTAGTCTCACCAGGGTCATGTATAGTTGCAGCATAACCCCACGGCTCTTAAACTCAAGCCTACCCTGTTAATAAACGGTAACAAACTATAAGCCTTCTTCACGGCTCTATCCACTTGAGTGGCAACCTTCAGAGATCTGTGGACATGAACCCCAAGATCTCGCTGTTCCTCCACATTTCTCAGAACCTGGATGTGTACTTGGTACACAATAACCTTCAAGGCTTTGGGCCAAGTGCAGGCAAGGGGATTAAGTGGGCAGGTAAGGGTCTTTCATGCGTCAGGGAAAACTCGATGGGCTGAAGGGCCTCCTCTGCACTGTAGTATTCTGTGATTCTGTAAGAGTCTCCCATTTTTCATCCACCGTTTCATCCACCAAAATGCGTTTCCAATCAATCTGCTCCAGTTCAAGTCAGTTTGCTCTTTTCCAGTCTGAGATCTTAATTCGCGACTGATTTTTATCCTTTTCCAACTTAACATTCGTAATGTATTATGTTCGCTATTTCCCAATGGCTCCCCCACTCTGACGTTCTCCATCTGGCCTGCCTCATTCCCTAGGACCAGATCCATATGTTTGCTAAAGCTACGATTAAAAAGAGCTAACAGTTCAGCAGGCTGTGACATGACTCTTGAGAGGGGCTTGGTCTGTTTTTAGATTCCTTTTCATCCCTGCCCTGTGTCTGTTGTTTAAGCTTAATTTTGAGAGCTCTGCTCTAGTTTCTGAGGATGTGGAGATGCCGGCGTTGGACTAGGGTGAGCACAGTAAGAATTCTTACAACACCAGGTTAAAGTCCAACAGGTTTGTTTCAAACACTAGCTTTCGGAGCACTGCTCCGAAATCACCAGAGGAAGGAGCAGTGCTCCGGAAGCTAGTGTTTGAAACAAACCTGTTGGACTTTAAACTGGTGTTAGACATAGACATAGAATTTACAGTGCAGAAGGAGGTCATTCGGCCCATCGAGTCTGCACCGGCTCCTGGAAAGACCACCCTATCCAAAGGTCAACACCTCCACCCTATCCCCATAACCCCACACAACACTAAGGGCAATTTTGGACACTAAGGGCAATTTAGCATGGCCAATCCACCTAACCTGCACATCTTTGGACTGTGGGAGGAAACCGGAGTACCCGGAGGAAACCCATGCACACACGGGGAGGATGTGCAGACTCCGCAGAGACAGTGATCCAAGCTGGAATCGAACCTGGGACCCTGGAGCTGCAAAGCGATTGTGCTATCCACAATGCTACCATGCTGCCCAATTGGAGTGCCCAATCCAGTTGTAAGACTTCTTACTAGTTTCTGGGGAAATAAGGTGTGTTTCTCAGACTGACTTCCGAGAGCTTCTCTCCCAAGGACTGTGCGCATAAATCTGTGCGCCATTGAGCGTTAACTGCATTTGGCCTGTGTGTGGGGATTTTGCTTAATTGAAATTTTAGAAGTAGATGGGAAAATAAGCTCAAAGACCTTTATTTTGTTTGGAACTGTTTAACTGTTAATTGAAAAGCTGTTTTTTCTTTGATGTTAGTGGGGTTAATCGCGTGTTAATAATTTTTTACATTTAAGGTACACATTTTTTTTCCCACTCCAATTAAGAGGCAATTTAGCATGGCCAATCTACCTACCCTGCACATCTTTGGGCTGCGGGGGCGAGACCCACGCTGACACCGGGAGAATGTGCAATCTCCACATGGACAGTGTCCCAGGTCTTCAGCGCCATGAGGCAGTAGTGCCAACCACTGCGCCACCTTGCGGCCCAATCCTGTGTTAATAATAAAATTTGTTTTAATATAAAATATCCCTGGCTGTCAGTGGAATCACTCCTGGAGTGAAGTATCCATTTCTCAGTTTACAAATTGAAATTTTGTTGTGGTCTAATCCAGTTTCCTAAACTAAATGGAGGTCTTGTCCAGGTGCCATAACATTTTCTATGGCACTTTGTCAAACACATTTTCAAGTAAGTGTGCACCACATTAAACGCATTATCCCCATCGACGTTCTGTTACCTCAACTAAAAAATCTCAAATCAAATCACTTGAATATGATTTGCCTTAACAAATCCATGATGATTTTCCTTTAATTAATCCACATTTGTCCAAGAGATTATTAATTTTGTTCTTAAATTGGATATTGGAATGCAGAGCAAAATTTGCCAATTAAACCAAACTTGAATGGAATAGTGTAGGTCAGATAGGCTTCAGATGGTTTCACAGGTCGGCGCAACATCGAGGGCCGAAGGGCCCGTACTGCGCTGTAATGTTCTATGTTCTAATCAGCTGTATCAGGATAAAGATAGCCTAGCAGAATTGGCAGACAGGTAGCAAATAGAGTTTTGTACAAAGAAGTGTGAGGTGATATATTTTGACAGAAGGGATGGGGAGAGGCAATATAGACTCAATGGAACAGTTCTGAAGAGTGCACAAGAACAAAGGAAATAAAACCTTTAGATTACTAAAGGTGGCAAGACACAGTGGCACTGCAAATGGGATCCTGGGCTTCATAAAGAGAGACATTGAGTCCAAAAGCAATGTAGTTTTCCTTAACCTTTACAAAGCTCTGTTCCACAAGTAATGTGGTTCTGGTCAGCATTCCCTGTGACTGTGGAAGACTGTGGAAGAATAGGAAGACTGTGAGGGCCCCAAGAGGTTGCAGAGGAGATTTAACAGAATGTTTCCAAGAATAACAAATTTGAGCTGCAAGGTCAGATTGGAGAAGCTGGGGCCGTTCTCCTTGGAGCAAAGGACACGGAGGGAAGGAAAATTGGAAAATGCTGAACAAGTCAGGAAGCGTCAGTGGAGGGAGAAATAGACATTTCAGGTTGTGGCCCATCAAACTCTGATATCTGTAGCACAATCTCAGGGGTTCAAGGTGGCGAGAATGATGTGCACATGACATCAACAGTACCCTCAATTGCAAGACTGTAGTGAGCATGCTCAAACCAAAATTCTTGCCGGATACAAAGCCAAATAATCTAGCCACTTATGCACTTCTTACACGAGCAGGAAACACTATTTTATACACAGAGGACTGGGGGCCATCAGGGAGAGGAGGGAGAGGAAAGAGACTTCCAGCTGATTAACCAGAGAAGTTTACCTACCTGATTCAAGTTTTTCACACAGCCGGGAAAGATTGGCATTGAAGAGTTTTCCGCAGTCTATAACAAGGCAAATAATTGAACAATTAAACAGCTGATGCGGCATGTCATTGTCAATATTCCACAATGAAACAATCGCCTAAATGCAGTTACCAATTTAATTTCCAGTCCCCAGAAAGGAGGATCCAATACGACGAGAGATCAAACTGAGGCAGAGGGAGGAGAGCACGAGGGAGATGGAGGTGGGTGGTGAGGAGAGCACAAGGGGGGGAGGGAGGAGAGCACGAGGAGATTGGGGGGGGGGGGGGGGGGGAGAGAAAGAGGAGAGCACGAGGAGATGGGCGGGAGGAGAGAGGAGAGCACGAGGAGATGGGCGGGAGGAGAGAGGAGAGCACGAGGGAGATGGGGAGGGGAGGAGAGCACGAGGAGATGGGTGGAGAGCACAAGGAGATGGGGGAAGGTGAGGAGAGGACGAGGCAGATGGGTGGAGAGGGGAGGAGAGCACAAGGAGAAGGGGGGGGCGGGGAGGAGAGCATGTGGAGATGGGGGGGTGGGGAGGAGAGCACGAGATGGGGCAGAGAGGATAGCACGAGGAGATGGGGGAGGGGAGGAGAGCCGAGGAGATGGGGAGGGGAGGAGAGCAGAGGAGATGGATAGGGGAGGAGAGCACAAGGAGATGGGGGAGGGGAGGTGAGCATGAGGAGATGGGAGAGGGGAGGAGAGCAGAGGAATTGGGGGAGGGGAGGAGAGCACGAGGAGATGGGGAGGGGAGGAGAGCACGAGGAGATGGGGAGGAGAGGACAGCACGAGGAGATGGGGGAGGAGAGGAGAGCACGAGGAGATGGGGAGGGGAGGAGAGCAGAGGAGATGGGGGAGGGGAGGAGAGCACGAGGAGATGGGGAGGGGAGGAGAGCACGAAGAGATGGGGGAAGGTGAGGAGAGCAGAGGAGATGGGGAGGAGAGGAGAGCACGAGGAGATGGGGAGGGGAGGAGAGCACGAGGAGATGGGGGAGGGGAGGAGAGCAGAGGAGATGGGGAGGGGAGGAGAGCACGAGGAGATGGGGGAAGGTGAGGAGAGCATGAGATGGGGAGAGGAGGAGAGCACAAGGAGATGGGGAGGAGAGGAGAGGAGAGCAGGAGGAACTGGGGGAGGGGAGGAGAGCATGAGGAGATGGGGAAGGCGAGGAGAGGAAGAGATGGGGAGGGGAGGAGAGCAGTGCAGGAGGAAATAGGGGAAGGGAGGAGAGCACGAGGAGATGGGGAGGTGAGGAGAGGACGAGGAGATGGGGGAGGGGAGGAGAGGACGAGGGGATGGGAGAAGAGGGGCATAAGGACAAGCAGTCAGACACGTGGTGTGGACAAGCGCATGTGGAGGTCGGTGCAGGGGGCTGGGCGTGCAGATGTGCGACGAGGGTGGGACCTGGAGGGGCAGGTCTGCTCGGTGCACCACCCCAATAGGGGTGGGGACGTAGAGAGGCGTGTGGGGGAAAGTGCAGATTGATTGGCTGCTGCAAAGGAGGGCCACAGACCGGCGGGTGTGTGTTGCACACGTGATCCCGGGAAACGGGAGTGGTAGTGTGGTGATAGGTCACACACACACAATCTGGTTTGGATCTGGAAATGAGTAGATCGCACACAACTGGAGAGAGGTCACTGAATGGGGCTTCAATACTGGAAAATGTAATGAACATGTTCAAACTGCACAATTCAAATGGAGCTCAAGGTGATCATTGGAGATTAAAAATCACATCAAAAACACGACAGTATAGAAATCAAGATCACTTGAAGTAGGAATCTATAAGTTATCAGATCAGGAGTAAAACTAAAATCCTGCAGATGTTGAAAGGCTGAAATAAAAACAAGAAATGCTCAGTCTGCTAGCATGATCCTAACCTTTCTGTAGCCTGCCATTATAATTCAGCATCTTGCTCTCGTACCCAGGGCAGCACAGCAGCCTTGTGGCTAGCACAATTGCTTCACAGCTCCAGGGTCCCAGGTTCGAATCCAGCTTGGGTAACTGTCTGTGTGGAGTCTGCACATCCTCCCAGTGTGTGCGTGGGTTTCCTCCGGGTGCTCCGGTTTCCCCCCACAGTCCAAAGATGTGCAGGTTAGGTGGATTGGCCATGATAAATTGCCCTTAGTGTCCAAAATTGCCCTTAGTGTTGGGTGGGGTTACTGGGTTATGGGGATAGGGTGGAGGTGTTGACCTTGGGTAGGGTGCTCTTTCCAAGAGCCGGTGCAGACTCGATGGGCCGAATGGCCTCCTTCTGCACTGCAAATTCTATGATATCTATGATGTCTGCCCTTGGCCTGCTGCAGTGTTCCACTTGAAGCCCAACACAAACTGGAGGAGCAGCATCTCAGCTTCTGATTAAGCACTTTACAACCCTATATAAACTGTGACATTTCTTCGTTCCACGCCATCATTAACACTTCCTCTGTCACGAGCCCTACACATCTTTGTTGCAATGTGTCCAAGCTCCCACTTCTCAATGACTCTGCACCACTCACTCTACAGTACATGACCCAGCCTATATCTCCCTCTCTTTAGTTCTGAAATCATATTGAACTCGAAACATTCACTGTTTCTCTCTCTGCAGATGCTGCCAGACCTGCTGAGTCTATTCAGGATTTTCTGCTTCTAATTCATCAGGGGCTCTGGTAGTTTGACAGCTATCTGAAATTAACTATTGGAAAGGCGCAGAATAAAGTCAAAACTTTTATGTTGGTTAATCTTACCGAGAGACTGGCTCCTGTCTGAAACAACTCGTAGGGATACAGAATCCTCTCATAGTGTGACCGTAACAGTGAGCCAATGCCTTTTCCTTGTGGGTAACTCATTCGACTGGCAACCTTTGCCCATTTCTTCTCCTTGCACAGAACTTCAAAACCACCTTCGCTTGCGACCACCTTCAGGAGAAAAATTAATTCTTTAATGCTGAAGCATGCAAGATAAAATTAAAACAATATCTGTGCAATGGTTTGGTTCCTCAGCCATTTAAACCGGGTAGATCACCGACTGCGCAGTGATTTAGATTCCCGAGTACAGTGGTTTAGATTTGTTTATTTGTCACATATACTGAGGTACAGTGAAAAGTATTGTTCTGCGTACAGTTCAGACAGTTCATTCCGTACATGACAAAAAGTCGTGGGGCAAATATCAATACACAAATGTAAATACATAGCCACAAGCATAAGCTGAAGCTGAAGCATACAGGAGTGTAGTTCTACTCAGTAGAAAAGATGTGTGAAGAGATCAGATCAGTCCACAAGAGGATCTTTTAGGAGTCTGGTAACAGCGGGGAAAAACTGTTTTTGAATCTGTTTGTGCGTTTTCTCAGACTTTTGTATCTCCTGCCCGATGGAAGAAGTTGGAAGAGTGAATACGTTGAGTGGGAGGATTCACCCCACTACCCCCAGGCAGCGGAGAGTTGTAGACAGAGTCAATGGATGGGAGGCGGGTTTGTGCTGGACTGGGCTGTGTTCACGACTCTGCAGTTTCTTGCAGTCTTGGACCGAGCAGTTGCCATACCAGGCTGAGGTGCAGCCACGAAAGAGAAAATGCTGGAACGTCACAGCAAGTCTGGCAGCATCTGCAGGGAGAGAAAAGAGCTAACGTTTCGAGTCCGATGACTCTTTGTCAAAGCTAATCTCAAAGCTGTGATGTAGCCAGATAGGATGCTTTCTATGGTGCATCTGTAAAAGTTGGTAAGAGTTAATGTGGATATGCTGAATTTCCTTAGTTTCCTGAGGAAGTACAGGCACTATTGTGCTTTCTTGGTCGTAGCGTCGACGTGGTAGGACCAGGACAGAATGTTGGTGATGTGCACATCGAGGAATTTGAAGCTGTCAACCATCTCCACCTCGACCCCGTTGATGCTGACAGGGGTGCGTACGATACTTTGCTTCCTGAAGTCAATGACCAGCTCTTTAATTTTGCTGACATTAAGAGATTGTTGTCCTTACACCACTCCACTAGGTTATCTATCTTCCTCCTGCATTCTGACTAGTCGTTGTTTGAGATCCGACCCACTCCGGTCGCGTCATCAGCAAACCTGTAGCTGATTTGGTTCCTTAGTTACTAAACCCGGTTAGATCCCATCTTAGCTGCCTGTTCTGCATTAGAATCCAATTCTCCTGCTTGTTGTCACAATACCTGTACAAACTCACTGGCTTGGCTTTATATCAAGAACCACCATTTCAGTAAGGTGTCAGACTGTGAGCACACATGGAATCTTTTTTACCATCTGCTAGCACCTTCAGTGAAGAAAAGTGGAAGGGAAAACACTAAGAAACAAGTTTAAGCAACAGACAACTTATTTGAAAAGGATTCAGAGCTTCAAGATCAACTGCAACTTTTATTTATAGTGCTTTAACATGTGCTGAACAGGAGTATTACCAAATAAACTATAACACCAAGTCACATCTATAAAATAGACCAAAGCTTGATTAATGTAGTTGATTTCAAACAGCATCCTAAAGTAAGAAAGAAAGTAAAGTGGCTGAGAGGTTCACTGAGGGAATTCTAGAGCTCCTGGCCTTGCAGTTGAAGGCATAACCCGCAACGGTGAAGTGCTGTGGTCAGGAGATCAGAACTAGAGGAATGAGGCTATGATACTGGAAGAAATTATCAAATGGCAAGAGCTCAATACTTCAGAATGCCTAGAAATCGTAGCCATGGTGTGGAGATGCCGGCATTGGACTGGGATAGGCACAGTAAGAGGTCTTACAACACCAGGTTAAAGTCCAACATGTTTGTTTCAAACACTAGCTTTTGGAGCACTGCTCCTTCCTCCGGTGAGTGAAGAGGTGGGTTCCAGAAACATTTATATAGACAAAGTCAATGATGCCAGACGATACTTTGAATGAGTGTCTTTGCAGGTCATTAAATCTTTACAGGTCCAGATGGAGTGACTGGAGAGAGGGACAATCACAGGTTAAAGAGGTGTGAATTGTCTCCAGCCAGGACAGTTGGTAGGATTTAGCAAGCCCAGGCCAGATGGTGGGGGGTGAATGTAATGCAACGTGAATCCCAGGTCCCGGTTGAGGTCGTACTCGTGTGCGGAACCTGGCCATCAGTTTGTGCTCCACGATTCTGCGTTGCCTTGCATCCTGACGGCCTCCTCGTGGTGGACAGGTGGTGCTCCAAGTGACAGGTAGATGAGTTTTTGGAACCTTGTGCTCCCGCTCCGATGCCTCAAGCTCTCTTTTTCATGTTCAATGCCTTCCCCCCCAAAAAATCTTCATTTTGGCGAGTCAGAAGCCAGCTTCACCTCTTCAGGCATGTTTTCACAACCTTTTTCAAAAATGCTTGGGTGTTCAGACCCAAGACATGTGCATTGGGCTTAGGAATATTTTGCAACCTTTTCATAAGAGAGGAATAAAGAAGACAGAGTTAAAGAGGAGGAAGAGTGTGAAACATTGGATAGAATTAACATCGAGAAAAAATATTCAATGTTTAGCATCTTTGAAATTGGGTAAATTACCAGATCCAGATTAAATGCGAATCCAAGTTCGTGCGAAGGAATGAAAGAAACAGTGGAGCCTCAGCCATCACTTTCCATCCTCTCTGGCTACAAGTGCAGTGCCAGAGAAGAACTTTTAACGTCACATCATTGTGTAGAAAGGGATGAGGATATCATGAGTAATAACATAGAACAGTACAGCACAGAACAGGCCCTTCGGCCCTCGATGTTGTGCCGAGCAATGATCACCCTACTCAAACCCACGTATCCACCCTATACCCGTAACCCAACAACCCCCCCTTAACCTTACTTTTTAGGACACTACGGGCACTTTAGCATGGCCAATCCACCTAACCCGCACATCTTTGGACTGTGGGAGGAAACCAGAGCACCCAGAGGAAACCCACGCACACAGGGGGAGGACGTGCAGACTCCACACAGACAGTGACCCAGCCGGGAATCGAACCTGGGACCCTGGAGCTGTGAAACATTTATGCTAACCACCATGCTACCGTGCTGCTCATTGCTACCGTGCTGCCCATGGCAATCAAACTATTGGAAAAATTGTTTGAAAAAATCCTGAGAGCATAAATGGTCAATTAGAGAGACACAGATTGATAGAGGACAACGAGCAAGGAAAGACAAATCTGATTCAACTTTTGGGCAGGTTACAAACAGGGTTGGTAAGGGTGAGCACTCCTGGTGCAGCTTTTGTGAATTTTAGGGAAGGAGAATTTTGGCAGACAGATCCGTCAATTAAAAATAGATGGATTGAACATAAATTGATAAGTTGGATCCTCAATTGGCTCTCTGGCAAGAATCAAAGGGTAAAAGTGGACAGATCCATGGATAAACTGCAACTGGAAGGCCGTCTCCAGGGGGGTTCAAAAGGTCCTTCGCTTTTCTCAATTGCATTCCATGCTTCCCCCACCCCCACAACCCAAATCTCTCGTGCCCACTTCCACCAACCTCCACGTGCACATGCTCTCCCCCCCCCCCCCCAACTTATGTCCCCTGCCCATCACCTCACCCTCTTTCCCAACTCTCACCCCCACTGCTAACCCCGCCCACCCCCTCCACCACCTCACCCTCTTTCCATTCCCAACTCTCACCCCCACTGCCAACCCTGCCCACCCCCTCCACCCCATCACCTCACCCTCTTTCCATTCCCAACTCTCACCCCCACTGCCAACCCCGCCCACCCCCCCCAATCCACTCACCCTCTTCTCCCCTCCCCCATCACCTCACCCTCTTCTCCCCTCCCCCATCACCTCACCCTCTTCTCCCCTCCCCCATCACCTCACCCTCTTCTCCCCTCCCCCCATCACCTCACCCTCTTCTCCCCCCAATCACCTCACCCTCTTCTCTCTCCCCCCCCACCTCACCCTCTTCTCCCCCCCCCATCACCTCACCCTCTTCTCTCCCCCCCCATCACCTCACCCTCTTCTCCCCCCCCCCCATCACCTCACCCTCTTCTCCCCCCCCCCCATCACCTCACCCTCTTCTCCCCCCCCCCCCATCACCTCACCCTCTTCTCCCCCCCCCATCACCTCACCCTCTTCTCCCCCCCCCCATCACCTCACTCTCTTCTCCCTTCCTCCCCCCCCCCCCCCCCCCAAGCCTAGGTAGGGTGCTCAGTCGAGGGGGTGGTGTAGAATCGATAAGCCGAAAGACCGCCTTCTGCAGCACATGAATTGATGATTATTTAACCGATTCCATTTCCAGCTAAAGTACTACCTGCAAAGGCCCTTGCTGTTGATTCCCTTATTTCCTATTTATTTTATTTTGTTGTTATCGCTTTTGGTATCTGGATCTGAAATGGAGACTTATCTCCAAGTCATACGGGGAAGTGAGGAACAAGTTTCAAAATAGCACACTGTGGTATGAAGTCTTAGATTTTGAACATAAGAACTTAGACTTTATGGCACTCGAGAGATTTGGTTTGATCAGTTGGATGGTAGCCAACCGATTGGCCAGGACCAGTATTCTGCCCAGCAACAGACAGCAACTGGGTATTGCCAGGTGCGTTTTTCACAGGGCCCAGCAAAGGAAAGGTTGTGTGTTTCTCTCTCTTTCACATAAATGTATACTGACTGTGCAGAGAAGTGTCTAGACCAGTGGTTCCCAACGTGGGGCGTACGCCCCACAGGGGGGGGCAATTTCATTTTTAAGGGGGGCAATTGGGCGCGACTGAGGAGGTCTGGGTCCAAATTTTCGATTTTTATTTTTACAATTTTTTAGTAATTTCTTGCTCAGAACTTTAACTGTCTTTTGTTTATTTCATTTTTCTTTTTCATGGATGCCATGTTCTTTTGAAGCTTGTTTAAACCAAGGTATTGGCATTTTAAGCTTCTTCAGCTGAAACGGAGTTCACTTTTTAAATGATAAGAATTATATATCACCACATGGGGGGGGGGGGGGGGGGGGGGATCAGGATTTTAGAGGTGATTAGGTGGGGCATGGCCAAAAAAAGGTTGGGAACCACTGGTCTAGACCCTGATGAGTCGACATTGAAAACCATTACAGACTGAAAGTAAAGGTAACATCCAACTGTCAGCCGAGATTGAAGAAATAATCAAACTGGAAGGCATCCACCTGAAACAAAGACTTCATCCTTTTGCTTTTAGTATTTTTTTTTTTTACACCCCTCTTTCCCCTCTTGTTTATTCGTCTTGTGTGTGTGTGTATATAGAGGGTTAAACAGGGTGTTATAAATTAGATAATTAACCAGTTGTTGGTTGCCTATTTAATTATAAATTACTGTTAGTAATAAAAGTTAATGGTGATTAAATTTACAAACCTGTTGACTGTAGTTATTGGGCAGACCCGAACAGGCGCCAGAATGTTGTGACTAGGGGTTTTTCCACAGTAACTTCATTGAAGCCTACTTGTGACAATAAGCGATTATGAAATACTTTGGGTTTTTTTTTAATTAAAAGTTACTTTTAACTGTGTTGCAATCTGCGTCAAGTGGGGCTGGAATTGACTGTGCTAATCCAGGGTGCCGTAGCATACCCCAACCTCCAGGAGCCCTATCTTGTCCATTAATCTTTGACGCTGCAGAGGATTGTGACCTGTGGGTTGTATGTTGGACAATCCTGAGCTAAATCAAGATTTTTTTTTTTTTTTACATGAGCTAAATACATGTGCATTCCTTACCTCAGTTTTCAAATTTGTGTACTTTGTGATGCATTGAATGTGTCCACATTCTCAAACTCTGATCAACTCAGACTTATAAACGTTTTCAACGAATACAATTGTTACAGGTAACGAACAACGTTCAACTTAAACACACTATCCGTGTGGAATTTGCACATTCTCCCTGTGTTTGCATGGGTCACGCCTCCACAACCCTAAGATGTGCAGGGTTGGTGGATTGGCCATGTTAAACTGCCCTTTGTGTACTCTAAATTTATTTTTTAAATTAAAAAAACTTTGGCACAGCCAGAGACTCGTCATGAAGAAGGAATAGTGAGGGAACCGGGCTCATGGCAAGGGACTAAAGTCGATGGCTTTGGTCTTCTCAATGTTTAAACTGGAGGAAACAGTGTTTTACATCAGAGATCATAGATAGATTGAAGAATGTAGCATTGGGAGACTCCAGGGATAACTGGGAGACTCCAGGGATAACTGTGCAGGGACAGGAATGGAAGTCATTGCAGGATATTCTCCAGCTACAGCTGGATAGAGAAGAACAGAACCAGGCGAGTGCAGTACCACTCAGCTGGACACACTCAGCTGGACAACAAAGGAAGGGCTCTGGCGGAAGATAATATGGTCAACCATGTCAAAGGGTGCAGGGAGGTTGAGAAGGACAACTTCCACAGTCCCAGAATGTCATTATGACTTGGATCAGCTCTGTTTAAGTTATGTGACAGGAGATGAGCTTCGGTTCGACTGTCCAAACCTAAGTTTGGAATAAAAATAGAAAATACTGGAAAGACCCACGAGTACTGATGGTATCTGTGGAGAGAAAAACAGAGTTCATGGTTCAAGTCCATATGACTCTTCTTCAGAAGCTTTTGGAAGTTGGACATGGACTTGTGAGGTGACCTGTTCAAGGGCATGAAAGGAAAGAGAGTCTGAAGATCAGATGATTGAAGAAGAAAGCACAGGTATTTTTGAGGAGTGAGTTAACATAAGCAGAGAGAGACAGTGTTCACAATAACTGCTGACATGAAGGCCAGGAAGGGAACCTGGGTGTTCAGCAGTTTAGTATAGATCATGATTCAAATGGTGGAAATTGGAGAGGGCAGAAGAGAAATAGAGGCTTGTGATTTGAGGTAATACAGAAGGAATTACATTATTCAAATCGCCCTACTGCTCTTCAACCCGAGCTGCTGACATGTGTCACAATGATGGTATCCAGTAAGAATTGAAGCATGGGTTATGGCCTGGTCTGCAATTCTGTCCAAACAAAACGTGTTGGCAAGACAAAATAAAAGGGCAGCCTAAAATTAAATCACTCCAGAGTCAGGGACAGGTCATCTAATTTCAGTTATTAAAAACTTCCCGTGCAAAAAAAAAAAATCAAAATAGGTAAAACTGTTCTGACCTTACTCAGTGTGTACAAATCCAACATTTTCCTCTCCACATGTGGGATTTTCAGTGTTGATCCCTGCAGTTCCCAGAATTTTGCTATGTGATCTAGAAAATTCAACTTCACTCGTGTTTGTGCCTGAAAGAACATAACACAGATGGTCAGTCGGGAATGTTATTAGAAAATCTGTACAACTGAAGTCATTTCAGTGTCATATCAACCCAATGACAGCACTTTTACTAGAAATGGTTATGAGCCTTGAAGTATAAACTTGAATGAAAGTATTCACAGACTAGTTAATTCAATCACTAAAAAGCTACAGTGCAAAGCATACTTCATGTGCTGGACAACAAATTTCAATCAGCAGAAAAACTGGCTGACAAAATATTATTCAAAAAGTTCTTCAGCGATTACCCATTAATGAGTACAATTGTCCACCTAAGAAACGCCGTGTTACTGGTCTTACATGGCTGATGAGAACATAGAACATTACAGTGCAGTACAGGCCCTTCAGCCCTCAATGTTGCGCCGTCCCGTGAAACCCCTCTAAAGTCCCTCTACACTATTCCCTTATCGTCCATATGCCTATCCAATGACCATTTGAATGCGTTTAGTGTTGGTGAGTCCACTACTGTTGCAGGCAGGGCATTCCACACCCTTACTACTCTCCGAGTAAAGAATCTACCTCTGACATCTGTCCTATATCTATCTCCCCTCAATTTAAAGCTCTGTCCCCTCGTGCTGGACATCACCATCCGAGGAAAAAGGCTCTCGATGTCCACCCTATCTAATCCTCTGATCATCTTGTATGCATCAATTACGTCACCTCTTAACCTTCCTCTCTCTAACAAAAACAGCCTTTCCTCGTAAGATCTTCCCTCCATACCAGGCAATATCCTTGTAAATCTCCTCTGTACCCATTCCAATGCTTCCACATCCTTCCTATAATGTGGCGACCAGAACTGCACACAATACTCCAAATGCGGCCACACCAGAGTTTTGTACAACTGCAACATGACCTCATGGCTCCGAAACTCAATTCCTCTACCAATAAAAGCTAACACACCGTACGCCTTCTTAACCACCCTCTCAACCTGGGTGGCAACTTTCAGGGGTCTATGGACATGGACACCGAGATCTCTCTGCTCGTCCACACTACCAAGAATCTTACCATTAGCCGAGTACTCTGCCTTTCTGTTATTCCTTTCAAAATGAATCACCTCACTTTTCTGCATTAAACTCCATTTGCCACCTGTCAGCCCAGCTCTGCAGCTTATCTATGTCCCTCTGTAACTTGTAACATCCTTCTGCACTGTCCACAACTCCACCGACTTTAGTGTCATCTGCAAATTTACTCACCCATCCTTCTACACCCTCCTCCAGGTCATTTATAAAAATGACAAACAGCAGCGGCCCCAAAACAGATCCTTGTGGTACACCACTAGTAACTGGACACCAGTCAGAACATTTCCCATCAACCACCATCCTTTGTCTTCTATCAGCTAGCCAATTTCTGATCCAAACTGCTAAAATCACCCTGAATCCCATGTCTCTGTATTTTCTGCAATAGCTTACCGATCCTTGAGCCGCATCTCCAACCCTGCATACTTGACAGGTGTTTCCAGGAGGTGGGATTGGTCTTCGAACCTTCTTTCTCAGGCTCATTTGGCACACTAGGCTAAATAGCTGGCTTTTAAAGCAGGCCAGCAGCACAGTTCAATTCCCGTACTACCCTCCCTGAGCAGGCGCCGGAATGTGGCAACTAGGGGCTTTTCACAGTAACTTCATTGAAGCCTACTTGTGATAATAAGCGATTTTCATTCGTTTCCTTATCCAGTCCCTCTTGCTGTCAGGTGTCATTGAGAAATTGCTTCCCTTCAATCAGGAGGTTCCTCCTTCAAAGCAAGGGTCTCGCAGGCATTGATATCTATACTGCAATACTGCATTTCTTGAGGTAAGCCTTTCGGAGTGTCTTTGAAGTACTTCCTTTGTACTCGGAAGCCTTCCTCGAGATTGGCGATGAAGATTTGCTTTGGCAGTTGGCACTCCGGCTTCCTAAGCATATGGTTGGCCTTTTTTCAGATGCTCATGGCCTCAATGCTGGAGCTCCTAGCTCCTTCAATGATGCTTATATTAGTAGGTTGCTCCTCCCAGCTGATGCAGAGTATCAGTCTCAGGCAACATGAATGGAACCTCGCAAGGGCCTTGAGGTGGCCAAGTTTCTGAGCCGTATAGAAGCAATATGGGCCAAATGCGGGCAATTGGGACTAGCTTAGTGGTAAAAACTGTGCAGCATGAATAGGTTGAGCTGAAGGGCCTGTTTCCATGCTGTAAACCTCTATGACTCTCCGAGCTGGGAGGACAATTGCTTCATTTACAAAAGACTCTCCTCTCCTTCGGCATCCAATGGCAGCGTTCGTGGATTGGATACGATGTTGGATCTCCACATGGATTGCAGATGGCTCCCCAGGTAGGGGAACAGTTCCAGCATTTGGGAGGTTTTCTCCATTGATATTGATACAGGGAGACCCCGGATCTTGCCCTGGGACGGGTTGGGAAAAGACCAGAGAGTCTTTGGGCAGCACAAGTGGATAGCACTGTGGCTTCACACTGCTGGGTCACTGCCTGTGCGGAGTCTGCACGTTCTCCCCGTGTCTGCGTGGGTTTCCTCCGGGTGCTCCGGTTTCCTCCCAAAGTCTAAAGATGTGCAGGTTAGGGGGATTGGCCATGATAAATTGCCCTTAGTGACCAAAAAGGTTAGGAGGGGTTATTGGGTTACGGGGATAGGGTGAAAGTGAGGGCTTATGTGGGTCAGTGCAGACTCGATGGGCCAAATGGCCTCCTTCTGCACTGTATGTTCTATGTGGGTGACGTCTCCGCAAAGATGTCAAGCATGGCTTGGAGATTAGCTTCTGAGAGCGGAGATAGGTATTGTTTTCTGCACACTCCAGTTCCACAAGCGATGTTAGTGTCGCTTTCTTCTTGGATTTCAAAGAATACAGCACAGGAACAGGCACTTCGGCCCTTAAAGCCTGTAGCGATCACGTGTCAACCGGTTACAGTCTTCCCTTCATCCTGTAGACAGCATCCACTCCACTGGGAAGCTCTCTTTAAAAAACATATTTTTATTCCAAACTCTTAGATTACAAAAACCACCCACAACACATGTTTTTAAAAATATTTTTCCCATTGTTGCAGGAATAGGGCAGGGGATTGGGCCTGTGTCGGGTGGCCTTTCGAAGGGTCGATGCAGACTCGATGGGCCAAATGACCTCCTTCTGCACTGTGGGGATTCTATATTACAGATTCAATAAAATACGCCCCTGACAAATCGTTAACCATGTAAAGAGTCCTAACCCTACCACTTCGCCAACTCATGGTCTCAGACAAAGTCCTTTTCTGGCGCCTGAAAATAATATTTCTTTCCCTCGAATTTTACCCACAACTTGGCGGTGTACAACACCTCAAACCAAACATTCTCCGACAGAGTGCCTCTTTGGCCCCGCTGAACCCCGCCCACCTCTTGGCCAGGTCTGCCCTAATGTCTTGATATCTCCAGACCCGATTTCCTTCCCATGGTTCACTCATGATCATTAGTGAAGAAAATATGCTGTCCTTAGTTGAATATGGCCTGTATGTAACTCCAGACAGCCAGCAACATGGTTACAAAGCCTAATGAAACATTAAAAAGTACATGGCATCAATCTTGACACTGAAAATGAAACGGTAAACCCAGGCTTGTAGACACTGCAAAATCTTCCTGACAAAAATCTGAGGGCTTGGGCTAAGATGGTCTCAGACCAGACAAGCAACAGCGTGACATTGTCATACTAACGGAATCATACCTCAGAGACAATGTCCCAGACACCACCATCACCATTCCTGTCCCATCAGCAGGACAGACCCGGCAGAGGTGGCGGCACAGTGATATACAGTCGAGAGGGGGTTTCCCAGAGACTCCTCAACTTTAGACCAGTTCCTAAAGGACGGAACTGCTGGATTAGGTCTGCTGCAGGTTGTGAGGGAAAGAACAAGAGGGGAAAACATACATGTCCTTTGCGTCACCTGTTGTCGATACATCCATCCGTGACAGTATGGGTAGGAGTGACCACCACACTCCTTGTGGAACCAAGTCCTGCTTTCACATTGTGGTACCCTCTATCGTGGCACTATCACTGGGCTAAATATATTCAAACAGATCTAGCAAGTCAAAACTAGGCACCCAGGAGGTGCGGTGGGCCATCAACAGCAGAATTGTATTCAACCACAATCTATAACCTCATGGTCCGGCATATCCCCCACTCTAGCATTATCACCAAGACAGGATTCAAACCGAGTTCAATGAAGAGTGCACAGGGAATGCTGGAAGCAGTACCATGCACACGGGAAAATGAGGTACCAACCTGGTGAATCTACAACTACTTGCATAAACAGCATGTGACAGACAGAGCTAAACGATCCCACAACCAATGGCTCAGATCCTAGGCTCTGCAGCCTTGCCACATACAGTCACAAATTTCTGTGGATAATTAAACAACCCACAAGAGGAGACAGCTTCACAAATATCAGTGCAAAAGCTAATTCTGAAGCATTTGCAACCATCTTCAGCCAGAAATGCTGAGTGGATGATCTATCTCGGCCTCCTGAGGTGCCCAGCGACACAGACACCAGTCTACAGCCAATTTAATTCACTCCACATGACATCAAGAAACAGCTGAAGACACTGGATACTTCCACGGCTATGGGCCCCGACAGTACTTCGGCAATAGTACTGAAGACTTGTGCTCCAGAATGTGCCGCACCCAGAGTCAAGCTGTTCCAGTACAGCTACAACAGGGGCGTCAACCCGGCAATGTGGAAAATTGCCCAGGCGTGTCCTGTGCACAAGAAACAGGGCAAATCCAACCCAGTCAATTAACGCCCCACCACTCTACTCAGTAAAATGATGGAAGGGATTATCAACAGCCCTATCAAGCGGCACTTACACAGTTACACAGGGCAATACCCTGCTTGAGGACACTCTGTTTGGATTCCTGCAGGACCACTCAGCTCCTGACCTCATGACAACCTTGGCCTCAACACTGATCAAAGAGCAAAAATCCACAGGTGAGGAGAGACTGACATGCTTGACCTCAAGACAACATTTGAGGGTATGGACATCAAGGAGCCCGAGCAAAACTGAGTCAATGGGAATCCATGAGAAAACTGCCTGGAAGGGTGGTACAGGCGTGTTGCCTCACATCCTTTCAAAATTACCTGGGGGGCAACATGGTGGTACAGTGGTTAGCACTGTAGTCTCACAGCACCACGGTCCCAGGTTCGATCACGGCTCTGGGTCACTGTCTGTGTGGAGTTCGTACATTCTCCCCGTGTTTGCGTGGGTTTCGCCCCTACAACCCAGAAGATGTGCAGGGTAGATGGATTGGCCACGCTAAATTGCCCCCTAATTGGAAAAAATGAATTGGGTACTCTAAATTAAAAAGAAAAAGTACCTGGATATGTACTTTCAAACATTCAAGGATTTGAGCCACGTGCTGGCAAATAGGATTAGGTGGACAGGCCAGGTATTTTTTCATGTGTCGGTGCAGATTCAATGGGCTGAAGGGCCTCTTCTGCACTGTATTATTCTGTGATTATGTGAAAATCTTCCACTGGTTGGAGTCAGAGCTGGCACAACGCAAGATGGTTGTGGAGGCCAATCGCCTCAGTTCCTGGACATCACTGCAGGAGTACCTCAGGGTCTGGACCTCGGCCTAACCATCTTCAGCTGCTTCAATAACCTTTCTTCCATCATAAGGTCAGGAGTGGGGACGTTCGGTGATGACTGTACAATGTTCAGCATCATTTGCGATTCCTCAGATACTGAAACAGTCATGTTCAAATGCAGCAAGACCTTGACAATATGCAGGCTTGAGCTGACATGGAGCAAATAACATTTGCGCTACACAAGTGCCAGGAAAAAAAAACTATCTCCAATAAGGGAGATAAAAGCCTGAGTTCAGGTAGAAGTAATAATAATAAATGTGTTTCGACTTAGCTGAGCAAGTCAGCAGATTAGAGTGGGATAAAGGTGATGGGAGGAGTCAGACTGCAGCAGGCAGTTTAGCTCGGCACTTGGAAGTCTGCGGAACAGGAGCTTTTGCCAAAGGTTATCATGTTCAACAGTCGTCTCCAAAAGACAGCACAACTTGCAGCTGGTGTCTGAAAGAGTTTCTCTCTCTCTCAGCAGTCTCTTCCAAAAAATCTATATCCAGAGAACAGCAAGTATCCGTGTTTGCTATCTTTACTGAAAACTAGTTTTGATCGGTCATGGGTTTTGCTTAATTGAAAAAATGAAAATCGCTTATTGTCACAAGTAGGCTTCAATTAAGGTATTGTGAAAAACTCCTAGTCGCCACATTCCGGCACCTGCCCGGGGAGGCTGGTACGAGAGAGAGAAAGGTAGCAGTTGGAAGTTACAGTGTTTCCTTTGATTGTTTTATTGTTAAGAATTGTTTAACTGTTAGTTGTAAGCTATTTTCTGTGATGTTAATGTATTTAATCCTTAGAGTGGAACCACTCCTGGAACAAAGTATCTACTACCCACGAGGGGGTAGTCCTTTGTGTTGCGTTGCAGTGGGAGGTGGAGGTGGAGGTGGAGGTGTTTAAAACCCCACTTGGTTAATAGATTAAGGCAGGCATTGTCAAAGTCGGGGTGCGACCCACGGGTGGGTCACGGGCGAGTGTCTGGAGGGTCGCAGAGCCGTCCGTCGCCACGCACCCGATCACGCAGCAGCCGCAGCAGCCAGCTTTTAACTATGTCTGCTGCAAGCGGCCTTCAAAACGGCCACGAACATATTTTAAAAATGCAGCCGCACTGTGCATGCATGCCCGTTCCCATTCATCTGTGCACATGCGCAGAGTTTTGCGCCGCATGCGCAGTGCGGCCACATTTTTAAAAATCTGGTCGCTGCTTTTTTGAAGGACGTTTGCAGCTGGTATTGTTAAAAGCCGGCTGCAAAAAGTTTGGGGAGAATGACGTGATTGGTTGCTTTCTGAACTTTGATGCTGATGAAGTGGAAGTCTCTTACTCCAAGAATGGTGAGTGATCCAACGATGGTTTCATCGCAGCTGTAACTTCAACCAAGGCATGTCAACTTTTTAAATCCTGATTTTTAAACATTCCAAAACAAAATGCCTGCAGGTCGTATTTGGAAGCTTTATCAATTAAATTATTTTCAAGTGTCTTTTACTTTTTTAACATTTTTAATTGCAATGTTTAGGTGAAACATGGTGAATCTCCAATTTCTGGAGGATGAAAACATTGAGTTTCTGCATTTTTTTTCCTGTTAAACTTTATCAAAGGCCAAGCGACTGATTGAAGGGAAAATACAATACAAAAGTAAACTTGCAGCGAACATAATGACTGACACTAAGAGTTTCTATAGATATGTTAAGAGAAAGAGATTGGTAAAGACAAATATAGGCCCCCCACAGACACAAACAGGGGAATGTATAATAAGGAACAAAGAAATGGCTGAGAATACATACTTTGGTTATGTCTTCACAAAAGAGGAATTATAGACCAGTAAACATAACATTGCTGGTGTTGAAGATTCTTGAATTATCATCAAGGACTTTACAGCGGAACTTTTAGAAAGCATGACAGGATCAATCAGAGTCAGCATAGATTTATGAAGGGGAAATCATGAGCGACAAATCTGTTGGAATTCTTTGAAGATGTAACCAGTACAGTTAACAATGGGGAGCCAGTCGATGTGGTATAGCTGAGCTTCAGAAGGCGTTTGACAAAGTCCCGCATAAGAGATTATTGTGCAAAATTAAAGCGCATGGGATTAGGGGAAGTGTATTGAGGTGGAGAGAAAACTGGTTGGCAGAGAGGAAACAAAGAGTTAATGGGTCCTTTTCAAATTGGCAGGCAGTAACTAGTGGGGTGCCACGGGGATCGGTGCTGGAACCCCAGCTATTCACATTATATATTCATGATTTGGATAAGGGAACAAAATTTAACATCTCAAAGTTTGCAGATGATACCAAATTAGTTGGGAGGACGAACTGTGACGAGGATGCGGAGATCCTACAGCAAGGTCTGGACAGGTTGGGCGAGTGGGCAAATCAATGGCAGATGCAGTATAATTTGGATAAGTGTGAGGTTATTCCCTTTAGAAGCAAAATCAAGAAGGCAGATTACTACCTGAACTGTTGTAAATTGGGAGAGGGGAGTGTGCAGCAGGACCTGGGTGTCCTTGTGCACCAGTCGCTGAAAGTAAGCATGCAGGTGCAGCAGGCGGTAAAGAAGGCTCATGGTATGTTGGCCTTCATTGCGAGAGGTTTCAAGTACAGGACCAGGAATGTGTTCTTGCAATTATACAGGGCCTTGGTGAGGCCACACCTAGAAATGGTGAGCAGTTTTAGGCTCCTTTTCTCGTGGGAGTGCAGCGAAGGTTTACCAGACTGATTCCAGGGATGGCGGGACTGTCATATGAGGAGAGATTGACTTGGTTAGGATTGTTCTCGTTGGAGTCCAGAAGAACGAGGGGTGAATCCCATCGAGACTTAAAAATTCCAACAACACTGGACAGGGTAGATGCAGGTAAGACGTACCCGATGATGGACGTGTCCAGAACCAGGGGTCACAGCCTGAGGATTCAGGGTAAACCATTTTGGGCTGAGATGAGGAGACATTTCGGTCTCCATGAGGCCTCACGGTAGCATGGTGGTTAGCATCAATGCTTCACAGCTCCAGGGTCGATTCCCGGCTGGGTCACTGTCTGTGTGGAGTCTGCACGTCCTCCCCGTGTGTGCGTGGGTTTCCTCCGGGTGCTCCGGTTTCCTCCCACAGTCCAAAGATGTGTGGGTTAGGTGGATTGGCCGTTCTAAATTGCCCGTAGTGTAAGGTTAATGGGGGGATTGTTGGGATACGGGTTACGTGGGTTTAAGTAGGGTGATCATTGCTCGGCACAACATCGAGGGCCGAAGGGCCTGTTCTGTGCTGTACTGTTCTATTCTATTCTATTTCTTCACCCAAAGAGTGGGGAGACTGTGGAATTCATTACCAAAGGAAGTAGTTGATGCTAAAACATTGAATATATTCAAGAGGTGGCTAGATATAGCACTTGGGGCGAATGGGATCAAAGGTTATGGGGAGAAAGCAAACTATTGAGTTGGATGATCAGCCATGATCGTGATGAATGGCGGAGCAGGCTCGAAGGGCCAAAAGGCCTCCTCCTGCTCCTATCTTCCATGTATCAATGATGGTTTCTTTAGATGGTGGTGGGAGAGGGAGAGGCAGGAAGGGTTGGAATTCCCTTTTGAGCCCAGAGGAAATTAGGAAATGCATTGGGTTGATGCAGGCAGGCAAAGCTCCTGGCCATAACTGTTTCTCCAGTGAGTTTTTTTTAAAGTTTGCGAAACAATTTTCCCTCTAATTTTAGATGTGTTTAATGACTCCTTGCCCTTTTACACTTAGAGCCAGAGAGCCCATCAATGGTGAGGCCACCATTTCCCTGATCCTTAAAAAAGCCAAGGACCCTGCAGATTGTGGGTCGTACCAACCTAATTAGCTTTTAAATGCAGTCACTAAGCTACTTGCAAAATTGCTGGCACTGCGGTTGGAGCCCTGGAGGTGATTTCGGAAGATCAGACAGGTTTCGTCAAGAGTCGGCAATTGTTGTCCAATATATTTGTCCATCAAATGTTATCCTCTCCCGCTCTACAGTGTCCAATCCAGAAGTGATCGTTTCTCTAAGCGCTGATAAGGAGTTTGATGGGATGGAGTGAAATTCTTGGGAGGCTTGGATTTGGACAAAAGTAAATATCCTGAAATTGTTTATCGTATCGGGCCCCCACTGCTCATGTTCGTACAAACGTCGAATTCGGGCTATTTTCCGCTGGGTGGAAGCACGAGGCAACATGTCCGCCCTATCCCAGTAACCCCATGACCACACCTAACCTTTTGGACACTGAAGGACAATTTATCATGACCAATCCACCTAACCTGCACATCTTTGGACTGTGGGAGGAAACCGGAGCACCAGGAGGAAACCCACGCACACACGGGGAGCAAGTACCAGTTCCACACAATCACCTGAGGCTAGAGTTGAACCCGGGACTCTGGAGCTGTGAGGCAGCAGGGCGGACCACTGTGCCACACTAACTGGAGTGGGATAAATCGGGGAGGGGTTGAGCATAAGATGTTCCTGTAAGCGGATGACCTATGCAAGGATTCAGAGCAGGGGGAATCAAGAACAAGAGAAAAAGACAGAAAGAGTATGAAAAGTGATAGGCAGAGAAATCAAGGACCTGTATCAGATAATAAATAGAGGGACATGGTACATTAAAAGGGCTAGCCTTCAGGTTTTGTACCTGAACGCGCGGAGCATTCAAAATAAAACGGCTGAATTAGTTGTGCAAATAGATGCAAAGGGCTGTGATACAATTGGGATTATGAAGCTTGGCTCCAAGGTGACCACAGATGGGAACAACATTGAGGGTTATTCAGTTTTTCAGAAGGACAGACAAAAAGGACAAAGTGGTGGAGTTGCATTGTTGATTAAAGGACATTGATACAATATTGAGGAATGATATTAGTACAGATGATGTGGAATCTGTCTGGGTCGAGTTAAGAAACATCAAGGGGCAAAAAACATTCATAAGGCTGGTGTGCCGGCCACAAAACTGCAGTGGTAATGTTGGGAATAGCATTAGATAGGAAATTAGAGATGTGTGTGGTAAAGGAACATCTGTGATTATGGATGACTTTAATCTGCATATAGATTGGGTGACTCAAATTTGTCACAGTACAATAGAGGAGGAATTTCTGGAGTCTTTGCGGGATGGTTTTCTGGACCAGTATGTTGAAGAACCAAAAAGGGAACAGGCCATCTTGGACTGGGTGTTGTGCAATGAGAAAGGATTAGTTGGCAACCTAGTTGTGAGAGGACCCTTGGGGTTGAGTGCCCATAATATAGTAGAATTCTTTATCAAGGTGAATCGTGCATTACTTGGTTCTGAGACCAGTGTGCTGAGCCTCAATAAAGGTAACTGTGATGGTATGAGGCATGAGCTGGCTATGACGGACTAGAAAACATTACTGAAAGAAAGGACAGCCGATAGGCATTCAAGGAACGAATAGGTGAATTCCAAAAGTTGCTTCTTCCTATTTGGCAGAAGAGTAGAAAGTGAACTTTGGCCAAACCATGACTTAAAAGGTAAATTAGAGAAAGCATTAGATTCAAAGAAGAAAAATACAAATTAGAAGAAAAAGAAATAGATCTGACGATTAATTAATCAAAGGCAGACCAAAGGATTAAGAGGGGGAAAGTACAATTTGAAAGTAAACTAGTGGGGAACATAAAAACTGACTGTAAAAGTTTCTACAGGTATGGAAAGAGAAAAAGTTTAATAAAACTATAAATGTAGCCCCTTACATTCAAAACGGGGGAATTCATAACAGTCAACAAAGAAATAGCTGAGGAATTAAATGTGTACTTTGCTTCTGTCTTCACAAAGGAAGACATGAATAATATCTCAGAAGTTCTGAGAAGCACGAATTTTAGCGAAGAGCTGAAGGAAATTAGTATCAGTAAAGAAATGGATTTGGGAAAATTAATGGGATTGAAGGCAGACCAATCTTCAGGGCCTGATAATCTTCACCCCAGACGACTTAAAGAAGTGGCCCTAAAAATAGTACATCCATTGGTGGCCATTTTCCAAAATAATTTAGACTCTGGAATGGTTCGTACAGATTGGAGGATAGTCAATGTAACCTGCTATTCAAACAGGGAGGTAGAGAGAAAACAGGGAACTATAGACCAGTGAGAAGTCGGTTGCAGGGAAGTTGCTGGAGTCCATCATCAAGGGTTTCCTAGCACAGCATTAATAATAATAATCTTTATTAATGTCACAAGTAGGCTTACAATAACATTGCAATGAGGTTACTGTGAAAATCCCCTAGTCGCCACACTCCGGCACCTGTTCGGGTACACTGAGGGAGAATTCAGAATGTCCAATTCACCTAACAGCACGTCTTTCGGGACTTGTGGGAGGAAACTGGAGCACCCGGAGGAAACCCACGCAGACGCAGGGAGAACGTGCAGACTTCGCACAGACAGTGAACCAAGCTGGGAATGGAACCTGGGTCCCTAACTACTGTGTTACCGTGCCGTGCCGTCCCCTTGGAAAGCAGTGGTGTAATCAGAAAAGTTAGCATGGATTTACAAAAAGGAAAATCATGCTCGACAAATCTACTAGGATTCTTTGACGATGTAACTAGTAGAGCTGACCAGGGAGAATCGGTGGATGTGGTTTATTTTAACTTTCAGAAGGTGTTCGACAAGGTCTCATATAGCAGATTACTATGTAAAGTTAAAGCACATGGGATAACGGGTAGTGTCTTGAGATGGTTAGAAAGCTGGTCAGCAGACTGGAAGCAAAATGTTGGAATAAATGGGTCTTTTTCTGATTGGCAGGCAGTGACTAGTGGGGTACCACAGGGATCTGTGAGGACCCCAACTGTTCACATTATATATTAATGATTTGGGCGAGGGAACTAAATGTATTATCTCCAAATGTGCAGATGATACAAAGTTGGGTGGGAGGGTGAGCTGTGAGGAGGATGCAAAGATACTTCAGCCGGATTTGGACAGCTTGAGTGAGTGGGCACAGGTATGGCAGGTGCAGTATCATGTGGATAAATGTGAGGTTATCCACTTTGGTAGCAAAAATAGGAAGGCAGATTATTATTTGAATGGGTGTAAATTGAGAGAGGGGGATACTCAGCAGGACCTTGGTGTCCTCGTGCATCAGTTGCTGAAAGTAAGCAGGTACAGCAGGCAGTAAAAAGGCAAGTGGTAGGTGTACCGAGGTACAGTGAAAAGTATTATTCTGCGTACAGTCCAGATAAATCATGCCATACAGGACATACAATAGATATACAATGTAACTACAGAGACACATAAAATGAAGGGTGAAGCATACAGAGTGTTGTAATACTCAGTAGACAAGGTGTGTGGAGAAATCAGTTCAGTCCATAATAGGGTCATTCAGCAGTCTAATAACAACAGGGAAGAAGCTGTTTTTGAACCTGTTGTGTGTGTGTGTGTTCTCAGACTTTTGTATCTCCTGCCCGATACAAGAGGTTGGAAGAGAGAATGACACGGGTGGGAGGGGTCTTTAATTATGCTGTCCGCTTTACCCTGGCAACGGGAGGTGTAGACAGTCAATGCATCGGAGGCGGTGATGGACTGGTCTGTGTTCACGACTTTGTAGTTTCTTATGGTCTTGGTCCAAGCAGTTGCCATATCAGGCGGTGATGCAGCCGATAGGACGGTGAGAGTCAGTGTGGACATGCCAAATTTCCTTAGTTTCCTGAGTTAGCGTAGGCGTATTGCGCTTTCTTGGTCGTAGCGTCGACGTGGGTGGACGAGGACAGATTGTTGGTGATGTACAAACCTAGGAATTTGAAGTTGTCAACCATCTCCACCTCAGCACCATTGATATGTGCGATACTTCGCTTCCTGAAGTCAATGACCAGCTCTTTAGTTTTGCTGAGGTGGACTGAGAGATTGTCATTAAACGATGCCACTAGTTTCTCTATCTTCCTCCTATACTCTGAATCATCATTGCTCAAGATCGAACCCATTACCCTTGTGTCATCAGAAACGTAGATGGAGTTGGAGCTAAATTTTGCCACACAATCATGTGTGTATAGAGAGTATAGTGGGGGGTTAGGTACACAGCCTTGCGGGGCCCCGGTATTAAGGACTATCGTGGAGTTGGTGTTGTTGTTTATCCTTACTGATTGTGGTCCATGGTTCAGGTAGTTGAGGATCCAGTTGTCGAGGCAGGAACCAAGTTCTAAGTTTTGATATGTTTTGGCCTTCAGAGCAAGAGGATTTGAGTATAGGAACAGAGATGTTTTACTGAAATTGTATGGGGCATTGGTAAAGCCACATCTGGAGTAGTGTGCAGTTTTGGTGTCCTTATCGGAGAATGTTTTTGCTATGGAGGGAGTGCAGTGAAGATTTACCAGGCTGATTCCTGGGATGGCGGGACTGTCATATGAGGAGAGACTATGTCGGTTAGGATTATATTCATTGGCCTTTTGAAGAGTATGGGGGGGGGGGGGGGGGGGAAGAGAGAGAGATCTCATAGAAACTAACAAAATTCTAACAGGATTAGACAGGGTACATTCAAAAAGAATGTTCCCGATGGTGGGGTGTCTAGAGCTTGGGGGTCATAGTTTGAGGAAAAGGGCTTTTAGGACTGAGGTGAAGAGAAATGTTTTCACCCAGAGTCGTGAATCTGTGGAATACATTACCACAGAAAGTAGTTGAGGCAAAAATGTTGTGTAATTTCAAAAAGGAATTAGATATAGTTCTTGGAGCTCAAGGGCTATGGGTAGGACGGAGAGGAGCCCATCTGGGGATGTTACCAACCATACGGTGGCTACAAGAGTAGGTCAAAGGTCAGGAATCCTGTGGTCCATAACTCACCTACTGACTCCCCAAAGCTTGTCCACCACCTTCAAGACACAAGTCAGAGTGTGATGGAATACTCTCCACTTCCCTGGATGGGTGCAGCTTCAACAACACTCAAGGAGCTCAACGCCACCCAGGACAAAACGGCCCGCTTGATCATAATCCCAACCACAACCGATGCACAGCGGCAGCAGTGTATACTATCTATAAATAACTCACCAAGCCTCCTTCAACAGCACCTTCCAAACCCACCTAGGATGCATGGCAACACCACCACCTGGAAGTTCCCCTCCAAGCCACACACCACCCTGACTTTGAACTATATCGTTATTCCTCCCCAGTCACTGGGTCAGAATCCCAGAACAGCTTCCCAAACAGCACTGTGGGTGTACCTACTGTAGCCATCTGGGATGGCCCCTTCCAGAATACAAAATGGATGATCACAATGACTGTAGGGAAATATGGACAATGTTAGGAAAGCAAGCAGGCACAGAGCCTGTATGCATATTGAGAAGGCAACTCCCAGACGAGACTGAAACTGTAGGTCAATTAGCATATTGATGGCCCATCTCCGGGAACAAAGGAATGACACTCAAGTAACCGATACTATTGCAGACACCCCGGACCCAGAAAGACACAAACAAAGCAAGGCCAATGGCCACCTAGGACACGCCCAGCCATCAGGACACCCACCCCTTTATTGGTCAAGATCAATACGAGTGATCAAGATACGGCCCAATTAATTGGGGCCAAGTTCAAGGCCCGCCCAAAATCGTGCAAAGCCCCTTTGGGTTTAGGAAGAAGCCCCCCGAGAGAGAGAATCACTCTCTTGGACTCGGCTCTCAAAGTGGAGAGACCCGTCCACCAGAAGCAAACAAGTCCAAGGTCAACGCTCGCTATCAGGCGGACGATCTTAGCAGTTCTCCCGTTACCTCTTCGAACCCAACGGCCTCAGATCCGAACAACGGCCGTTGTTCCTCTGACTGAGTGGGCACCCGAAGTTAAGTATAGGCGTTAGCGTTAGAGATAGTTTAGTTTGTGGTATTTTGTGCATGAGTAGCTATTACTGTGTGTGTAAATAAATAGTATTGACTTTGAACTAACTAACTGGTGCATTGGTTCTTTGATCAGTATTCGGGTTTGAACCTTGTGGCGGTATCGAAAGATACCTGGCGACTCTAGAGCAAACATAATTAGGATTAAGAAAGGCGACCATATTGACTGTCATATTTATAACCAGATAAATATAACACTACACAACACAGACTGCAGCAGTTCAAGAAGGCAGCTCACCGCCCCCTGAAGGGTAATTAGAGATGGGCAATAAATGCTGGTCTCACCGTGTAGTGTGAAAAATTAAAAAAGTTACTCTAACTTTATTTTAATAAATTGGTACTTGATATCCCAATTAGTAAAACTAAAATATTGAATAGAATTAACTAAATCAAATAAATTAATAATCTTTCATTATAACTATAGTTACTGCATCTGGGAGTTCTGGAGGGCAGTGATCCTGGCAACCACATGTGCAGAAACTTTGAAACATTGCAGGATATCAGGTCGGGGGAAGAGCTACCTGCATACTTTGCTCCAGGAGACAGGAGACCTTAGGTTAAGTAGAACTTTGGAGTTGGTCAATCGTCAGGAACAGGAGCGTGAGACTGCGAGTCAGGCAGATATTGAGGATCTAGGTTGTAGCAATGGAGAAGCTGCATCGCTACACCCATGGACTACCAGGGATGAGATGCTTGCTACCTGGGTGGATGAGAACAAAGAATGCAGAGTGGATGGGAAAACTGCCCATAGTGACATGCAGAAAGGCAGCCCAAGAAATTAATAAGGAAAGATAATAGGAGATGAGACAGTAAGAGACATAAAAAGACTATAAAGTATAAAGAGGAAATTAGGGAAAGTAAATGTGGGTCCATAAAAGGCAAGACAGGAGAAATGATAATTGGGAATAAGGAAGTTACAGGACTTTAAACCAATACTTGGTATCTCTCCACGATGGAAGACAAAAACATTCTGGAAATAATCTTCCAGAATTCCTTAGATTCCAGAACAATTCCCTAAAAGGGCAAGAAAGGGCAAATAACTCCATTATTTAAAAAAGAATGGAGATAAAAGAGGAAGTATATGTCACTTAGCCTAACATCAGGTAAAAACATACACTTAGGACCTGGTACCAGGGCACTTGAGAATCAGAATATTATTAAGCAGAGTCAAGATGGATTTATGAAAGGAAAATCACAGCCAACAAATCTGGGCTGCTGAAGTTGCAACTGTTAGGATGCAAATGGGTAATGTTGCGTATTTACATTTCCAAAAAGCATGGGTTATTACATAAAATTAGGTTTTGTGGGATTGATTCATGGACAGGAAAGGTCGAGGCAACAGAGCAGTATAGCAAAGTGGGTAAAAATAAGTAGCGTGAGACAGAGTTTAACATAAATTGTACATCGGCAAATAATGTCCTTGCAGGGAATAGAAGTGAAAGATTGAAATTAAAGCTTCTTTAGCTAAGTGCACAAAGGAACTGCAATAAGATGGATAAATTAGGGGCATAAATAATTTCAAATTAATCACCATTACAAGGACATGGTTACACGGTAATCGAGGATGGGAAATAAATATTGCAGGGCGCACAACATTTCTGAAAGACAGAAAGAATGGCAAAGGAGGAGTCCCGTAACCTTGATAAGTAAGGGCATTAGTGAGAAAGGATTTGGCCTCAATAGATCATGAAGTCGAATCAGTACAAGGGTTGGATTGGGGGCACATATCAGCATGGAAAAAGGATTGGTTAATGGTCAAGAAGCAGAGAACGGGGTGTCAGGTGATGCATTTTGGGCCAACTAAGACAAAGGAATGCACAATAACTCGTTGGATGCTCGGACCAGAGGGAGCTTGGGGTTCATGTCCAAAGTTCCCTGAAGCCTGATGGCAGCAGGACAGGTAAACAAGGTGGTTAAGAGGGCAGATGGGATACTTACCTTCATTAGCAGATGCATAGAATACAAGATAAGGGTTTAAAACACCGGTTGGGTCACAGCTGGAGTAGTGTATGCAGTGCTTAGGAAGGATGTGATTGCTTGGGAGAGCGCGCCGAGGAGATCCACCAGGATGCATTTCAGTGATACAGAGAGGCTGATTAGGCTGGGGCCGAGCGCGAGAGGGGAGGGAGGGCGAGAGGGGTCGCAAGAGAGAGAGCAAGAGCGAGAGAGAGAGAGAGCAAGAGCGAGAGAGAGAGAGAGCAAGAGCGAGAGCGAGAGAGAGAGCAAGAGCGAGAGCGAGAGAGAGAGCAAGAGCGAGAGCGAGAGAGAGAGCAAGAGCGAGAGAGAGAGAGAGAGAGCAAGAGCGAGAGCAAGAGCGAGAGCGAGAGCGAGAGAGAGAGCAAGAGCGAGAGAGAGCAAGAGCGAGAGAGAGAGAGAGAGAGCAAGAGCGAGAGAGAGAGAGAGAGAGAGAGAGCAAGAGAGAGAGAGAGCAAGAGCGAGAGAGAGAGAGAGCAAGAGCGAGAGAGAGAGAGAGAGCAAGAGCGAGAGAGAGAGAGCAAGAGCGAGAGAGAGAGAGAGAGCAAGAGCGAGAGAGAGCAAGAGCGAGAGAGAGCAAGAGCGAGAGAGAGCAAGAGAGAGAGCGAGAGAGAGAGAGAGAGCGCAAGAGCGAGAGAGAGAGAGAGAGAGAGCGCAAGAGCGAGAGAGAGAGAGAGAGCGCAAGAGCGAGAGAGAGAGAGCGAGAGCGAGAGAGAGCGAGAGCGAGCAAGAGCGAGAGAGAGAGCGAGAGCGAGGCGAGAGAGAGAGCAGAGCGCGAGCGAGA
>NC_052165.1:84664755-84692426 GCF_902713615.1 Scyliorhinus canicula | reverse complement strand
CCAAAACCAAACCAAAACCAAAAAGTGCACTTATGGTCGAATTTTCATTAAAAAGACCATGGCGGAAATCCCGGATGCTGATACCTATCAACTGATCATGGGGGCTGTGTTCAGGACCTGCTGGCAGACCAATCGAACGCAAGATCAAGGAAAAGGAGGAGTATGACTAGGGAGCTGAGAACATTCATGGAGCAGATGGGGACGGTGGACCCATGGTGGTTCTTACACCCCGGTGAGAAGAAATTCCCTTCTTTCACCAGTCCACAAAGCATACCAAAGAATAGGCTTCTTTGCAGTGGGAAAAACGGTGCCTCCAGGAACATTCTGCAATAATTATCTCTGCCCACGCTCCATAGTACATGGACGCGAGGTTGGAGTCAGGCCATGTCCAACGGCCCAAGTGGATGTTCGACACGGGCCTCGTGGCTGATAAGGGTTTCTGCGAGAAAATATCACAAGCTATAGGCGAGTACATCACAAATAACCAGAGCGAGGAGGTCTCTGGGAGGCACTGATGGCAGTGATTAGGGGAGAGATTATAGCCTACAAGGCACGTAGAGACAGGGAAGAGAGGATGGCTAGGCAACAACTGATCGACTGTGATGTGTTGGGTACTCTGGATCTGTGGAGACTGCATTTACCTTAGCAGTAACAGAGACAGGCTACCAACACTTGTAGAAGTACAACTCTATATTATTTAACTAGGAGCTGTTAAACATACTTACACAGTGGGTCGACACCATGTTAGATTGACTGAAGACCTATGCCTAACCTGACCAGCCTATACTGTTAGCACATGGTGGATGTTTGTGCTACTGACTGCGGGCTCAGTCTGTCTCAGAGTCTGCATCCCGAAAGAGTGGGTAAACTAGTGCCCTCTGGCTTTATAGTTACCATGCCCTAACGGGTGATTGGCTGCGGTGTTGTGTGTGCCGATTGGTCTTGCAGTGTGTCAGTCAGTGTGTGTCTCTGCACCATCATATACTGATGTGTATATTATGACAGAATGCATTCTAGAGGTCAACAGAAAGTTCTTCGAGGACCCGACCGTGCAGCTTCTGGCAGAGAGGGAAAATCTACAGATGGACTTTAACCTGCTATCCACCAGGAAAGCAGTGCACCAACTCCGCCAGACACGAGGAGAATGCTGACCGCCTGCTGGCTCACCAGCTGAGAAAGCAGGCAGCCATGAGAGAGATAGCTCAGGGGAGGAACAGCAGAAAAAAAAAGTAAATCGAGTGTTCAAGACCTTTGACCGAGGACCGTACACCTCCGAACCTCCCCGACAGGGACGCAGAGATGAAATGGTTCCTCGATGCACTGGACATGCCTCATTGGACTGGGAGAGATCATGGAGAGTATCAACTCCACGCAGGCAGCTGCAATTGTAATAATGACCCCATCTGGGGAGAGAACACCAGAGGTGATTGTCTCCCTAGATGCATAAAAGGCCTTTGACAGAGTCGAATGGAAGTACCTCATAGAGGTACTCGAGCGGTTTAGGCTGGGGACGGGGTTCACCTTATGGGTGGCATAAGGTGAACCCCGAAGGCATTGTACACCCCCAGCTATGAATATTTCCAGCTACACAGGGGCACAAGGCAGTGATGTTCACTATCCCAGTTTCTGCTCGCCCTGACAATTGAACCCCTGACAATCGTCCTGCGAGATGTGAAAAGCTGGAAGGGTATCCAAAGAGGAGGCAGAGAGCACAGAGTCTCACTCTATACGGGTGACTTGCTCCTCTACATCTCGGACCCACAGAACAACCTGAGAGCAATCATGCAACTGCTGGAAGAGTTTCAAGCCTTTTTGGGTTACAAACTCAACCTGGGCAAGAGTGAGGCATTCCCAGTGAACTCACATGGGGGAGGGACAGAGCTGGAGGGCAACCATTCAAACAAGCCCAAAACAAATTCTGCTACCTGGGGATCCAGATAGCCCATGACTGGACACGGATTTACAGGTGGAATTTGGCCAGCCTGGTGGAGGAAGTTAGAAAGGACCTACAGAGGTGGGGCTCATTCCCACTCTCCCTGGCGGGGAGAGAGTGCAGATGATCAAAATGGATGTACTGCCGAGGTTCCTCTCTTCCTTTTGAGATCTATAACAATCTTCATCCCCAAGGCCTTTTTCCACAAAGTGGACAAAACGATCATGGCGTTTGTGTGTGTGTGCAAAGAAGGAAAAACATGGGCAGTCTGGCCCTGCCCAATCTACAGTATAACCACTGGGCAGCCACAGCCAAAAGGGTGAAGGGGATGGATACCAGAGGCAAATACTGAATGAGCCAAACACAGAACCCTGTCTATCCCTTCCCTCTCATATTCCCTCTCCTTCACCTTCCTCCTCTACCCCTTTCCATCAAGACCACACATTCCACCCCCACCGGTTTCTCTCTTCAGAGTATTTTTAGCATTTTCTGTTTTTACTTCATTTTTACAGCATCCGCAGTATTTAAATTCATGAACAATTTGGTCAAGCTTCATGATACAATGCAATTTCCTTCTCACCTCAAGCTCATTGAGTCGCTGTATTCTTGGTGTAAAGTGGAAGTTTTTCACCTCACAGGCAAAAGGTGGCTGCCAGTCCTGAAAAGGAAATTGAAAGTTTTTAACTCAAGTAAAATCTACATCTATTTCTCATTAGCAAGTCAAAATGTTTTGAACTTTAGTTTCTGAACAATATTTAAAAACAATTGCCAGTGAGAGTAGGGCCGATCAGAGATAGTGGAGGGAACTTGTACCGAGAGTCTGAGGAAATGGGGGGAGGCCTTAAATGAATATTTTGCTTCAGTGAACAATGTGAACCAGGTTAATAGACTCAAACAGGTTGATATTAAGGAGGAGGATGTGCTGGAATTTTTGAAAAGCATCAGGATAGATAAGTCCCCTGGACCTGACAGGATATACCAAAGGTAACTATGAGAAGCGAGGTAGGAGATTGCTGCACCGTTGGCAATGATCTTTGTGCCCTCACTCTCCACTGTAGTAGTACCGGATGATTGGAGGGAGGCAAATGTTGCTCCCCTGTTCAAGAAAGGGAATAGGGAAATCCTTGGGAATTACAGACCCATCAGTCTTACGTCGGTGGTGAGCAAAATATTGGAAAGGATTCTGAGAGATAAGATTTATGATTATTTAGCAAAACAATTTGATTAAAGATAGTCAGCATGGCTTTGTGAGGGGCAGGTCATGCCTCACAAGCCTCACTGAATTCTTTGAGGATGTGACGAGACACATTGATGAAGGTCGGGCTGTGGATGTGGTGTATATGGATTTCAGCGAGTCATCTGATAAGGTTCCCCATGGTAGGCTCATTCAGAAAGTTAGGGGCCATGGGATACAGGAAGGTTTGGTTGTCTGGATACAGAATTGGCTGGCCGAAAGAAGACAGCAAGTGGTAGTGGATGGAAAGTATTCCGCCTGGAGGTTGGAGACCAGTGATGTCCCGCAGGGATCTGTTCTGGGACCTCTGCTCTTTGTGGTTTTTATAAATGACTTGGATGAGGAGGTGGAAGGGTGGGTTAGTAAGTTTGCCGATGACACGAAGGTTGGGGGAGTTGTAGATAGTGTTGAGGGTTGTTGCAGGTTACAACAGGACATTGACAGGATGCAGGAATGGGCTAAGAAGTGGCAGATGGAGTTCAACCTTGATAAATGGGAAGTGACTCATTTTGGAAGTTCGAATTTGAATGCTGAATATAGGGTTAAAGGCAGGATTCTTGGAAGTGTGGAGGAACAGAGGGATCTTAGGGTCCACATACATAGATCCCTCAAAGTTGCCAACCAGATTGATAGGGTTGTTAAGAAGGCATATGGTGAGGACATCCATGGCGGCTATGAAGTAGGTCGCACATTTGGTGGCTCCCGCTTGGGTCGGAACTTCGGACATTTTCTCCGATTTTTTGTCGGATCGGATTTGGAAAATTGATGTTGGATGCAACTGTGACGATGAATCCTACATCAGTGCATGGAAAGGCAGACCAGGAGTGGTCGCAAAGGAAGAAATAGGCGAACGGAGAAGGCTTTGGCTGAGGCTGCAGTGGGAGAAAGCATGGCAGACGACCGGAGTTCTGGCACAACGACCCAGCGGTCAACGGAGCAGCTGATGCAGTTGATACAGGAGGACTTCGCCAAGCAGAAACATGAATGCTTGGGCTCTATTAAGGAATCGATTGCACGGCTGGAAATCAGACTGGATGCTCAAGACGGGCAATCCAGAAAGTGGAGAAGGCACTGACTGAGCAGGAGGAACACCAGCTGCAGTGGAGTTGGAGGTGGGGATGTTGAGAGATGAACAGATAGGCTCAGGAGAAGGTGGAGGATCTAGAGAACAGGTCCCGCTGGCCAGAACCTGAGGAATCGTGGGTCTCCCAGAGGGGTCCGATTGAACGGACGCAGGGGCATATATAGCGGGTTTGTTCGAGAAGTTACTGGGGAAGGGGACGTTCACCCGGACCCTTGAAGGTGGACAGGGCGTACAGAGCGCTAGCGAGGAAGCCGTTTGCAGGTGACTCCCACCCCCCACCCAGAGAGCAATGGTGGTGAGATCCATAGGTACCTGGACAAGGAGTGTATCCTACGGTGGGCCAGGCAGACACGGAGCTGTAAATGGGGAGAACAGCATCCTGCATATATATCAGGACCTGAGCGCGGACATGGCCAGGAGAAGAGCAGGGTTCAACCAAATAAAATCGACCCCTTTCAAGAAGAAGGTTAAGTTCGGACTGCTGTATCTGTCCCGTCTTTGGGTTACTCACGGAATGAGCAACATGTCTAATTCGAGTCGCCCGAGGATTGTGATGGACTTCGCTAGAAGTAAAGGGCTGGTAGAGGACTGAGGTATTTGGACTGAACTTTGCTGCAGCGTTCGTGTTTTAAAAAGGTTTTTGTGTTTTGGACGTTATCTGTGATGCCTTCTGTATCGATTTGGAGCCTGCGGATGAGCTGTGTTAGTTAAAGTTTGCATTTGCACTGATGGGAGATGGAGGTTTGAATGTTAAATGTTGGATCTTCTTTTTTATTTTCTCTGTGTTTCTTTTGGGAAATTGGGTTGGGAATGTTTTTGTTTGCATACCTGTATCCGAGTTTTTTTGGGGGGGGGGGATGACACAATAGGTGGGAGAATGTCTGGCGCCATGGGCGGGGGCCACCATGCTATCTGGCGGGCTAGCTCACAGAAGAGCAGTGGGGGGGTGAGCAGATGTTTTGGCCTGTTGAAGGGGGCTGTTTGTACAGTGCTGTTACTGGGTGGTGGTTGGGGGGGGGGGGGGGCTTTCCTAACCTGAGAGAGTTGGAGGAGAAATTTGATTTGGCGGGAGGGAGTTTAGATGCCTGCAGGTCTCAACCTTCCTGCTCCTACCACCAAGGGGGATACAGGATAGGGTAGTTTCCAAAATGTGGGTGGGAGAAGGGAGGGTTTCGGACATTTATAAGGAACTCATGGGGTCAGAGTAAACGCAGGACCGAGGAGCTGAAACACAAATGGGCAGAGGAGTTGGAGGAAGAGATAGAGGACGGTCTCTGGGGAGACGCGTTGAGCAGAGTTCAACGCGTCCACATCATGTGCCAGGCTCAGCCTGATATAGTTCAAGGTCGTTCACCGGGCTCACATGACAGTGGCCCGGATGAGCAGGTTCTTTGGGGAAGGTGCGCAAGGTGTGCGGGAGGACCAGCGAACCATGTTCATATTTCTGGGCATGTCCAAAGCTTAGGGGATTCTGGCAGGAGTTTGCAGATGTCACGTCCAAGGTTTTGAAAACAAGGGTGGCACCAAGTCCAGAGGTGGCGATTTTCGGAGTGTCGGAAGATCCGGGAATCCAGGAGAAAGAGGCAGACGTTCTGGCCTTTGGCCTCTCTCGTTGCTGGAGACGGATATTATTAGCTTGGAATGACTCAAAGCCCCCGAGGGTTAGTTTAGAGTAGGGGGTTAGAAACGGTGGAACCTATGAGGGAGGAAGACGGCTTCTGCACTATGTTGATATTTGTATGTACACGGTTTCTTCTGTTATTGTTCTAAAACCATAAATACCTCAATAAAATGTGTACCAAAAAAAAAAAGAGTATGGTGTGTTGGCTTTCATTAACAGGGAGATTGAATTTAAGAGCCGCAAGGTTTTGCTGCAGCTTTATAAAAGGCCTTTGCCTCTCTTGTAGCCCGGACTCTCTAGCTGTTTCCTCCACATATTGGTCAAGAAAATCATCCCGTATGCACTCCAGGAATTCCTCCTCTATGGTATTGTGGCTACTTCGGAATATTTTGTGTCCAGTTCGGGTCGCCTCATTCTAGGAAGGATGTGGATGCTTTGGAGAGGGCACAGAGGAGATTTACCAGGATGCTGTCTGGAATGGAGGGCATGACTTATGAAGAAAGATTGAGGGAGCTAGGGCTTTTCTCACTGGAGCGAAGGAGAGAGGTAACCTGATAGAGGTGTACAAGGTGATGAGAGGCATGGATAAAGTGGATAGCTGGAAACTTTTCCCCAGGCAGTAATGGCTGTCACGAGGGGACATAGTTTTAAGGTGATTGGAGGAAGGTATAGGGGAGCATTTGCAATAAAGTGGATGAACTAATCGCGCAGATATAAATGGGTATGATATAATTGGGATTATGGAGACATGGCTACATGGTGAACAAGGATGGGAACTGAATGTCCCAGGGTTCTCAGTATTTAGGGAGGACAGGCATAAAATAAAAGGTGGTGGCGTGGCCCTGTTGGTTGAAGAGGAAATTAACACAATAGTGAGAAAGGATATTTGCTCTGACAATGTGCAATCTGTATGGTTAGAGTTGAGAAATACCAAGAGGGTAAAAAGCATTAGGTGGTGTCATATTTAGACCCCCAAACTGCAGTAGTGAGGTTGGGAATGGCATTAAACAAGAAAGTGATGCATGTAATAAGGGAATATCGGTGATCATGGGTGATTTTAATCTTCACATAGATTGATCAAATTAGCCAGAATGCCGTAGAGGAGGAATTCCTTTAGTGTATACGGGATGGTTTTCTTGACCAATATATGGAGGAACCAACTAGAGAGCAGACCATGTTAGACTGGATACTGTGTAATGAGAATGAATTAGTGACAATCTGGCTGTACAAGACGCCTTGGGGATGAGCGACCATAACATGTTACAATTTTTTATCAAGATGGAGAGTGAAGTAGTTGATTAGGAGACTAGGGTGTTGAGTCTTAATAAAGGGAACTATGAGGATAGGAGGAGTGTGTTGGCCTTGATAGTTTGGGGAGAGTTACTTAAAGGGATGACAGTGGATAGACAATGGCAAACATTTAAGGAACACACAGAGGAACTACAGCAACTGTTCATTCTTGTCTGGCACAAAAGCAAAGGGGGTAAGAGGGCCAATCCATGGCTTACAAAGAAAATTAGAAATAGTATCCGATCCCAGGAAGAACCATACAGATTGTCCAAGAAAAATAATAGGTCTGAGGATTGGGAGCAGTTTAGAATTCAGCAAAGAGGGCGAAGGGATTGATTAAGGGGAAAGTACAGTACGAAAGGAAGCTTGCAGGGAACATAAAGACTGACACAGAGTTTCTACAGATATGTGAAGAGACAGAGATTGGTAAAGAGAAATGTGGGCCCACTGCAGACAGAAACAGCAATAAGGGACAAAGAAATGACTGAGCAATTAAATACATACTTCAATTCTGTCTTCACCAATGAGGACACAAATCAGATCCCAGAAATGTTGGAGAATGAAAGATTTAGAACGATAGTAGAGAAATGGTGCTGGGAAAACTGATGGGATTGAAGGCAGATAAATCCCCAGGGCCTAAGAATCTGCATCCCAGAGTGCGTAAGGAGGTGGCTCTGGAAATAGCGGATGCATTGGTGGTCATCTTCCGGGATTCTGTAGACTCTGGAACTGACCCTTCAGATTGGAAGGTAGCTCACGTCACTCCGATATTCAAAAAGGAAGGTAGAGGGGAGAACAGGGATTTACAGACCAGCAAGCCTAACATTAGTAGTGGGGAAAATGCTCGAATCCATTGTCAAGGACTTTATAGCAGAACATTTTGAAAGCAGTGGCAGGATCAGTCAGAGTCTCTCAATTGGAGAGTTGATCACTCTCCAATTGATCCACGTTAAAATGGATGATTGTATTTAAGATCTCAGCCTTGGTTCAGTGAGTGGCATTCGCACTGCAATCTGAAGTCTCACTCCAGAGACTTGGGCAGCTACTATAGGTTGCCATTCAGTGTAGTACTGAATCTGTGCTGCATATCAATGATGCTAACTTTGGGGGGAGATATTTACACTCTCAGTTAAACTCAATCTTTCAGGTTTCTCTTAATTCAGTCTCACATCCCTGCTTCAGGGTCCACAGCAACATTGCTGACACTCTCAAATTTGTATACAACTCCAAATCGGGTGCTGTATCAATTTTAGAGCAGGGTATGACAAAATATCAAGCAACATATCAAACCTTGTAGAATGATCTTGACATCATATAGGACTATATGAATCCAGAGATGACAGATGTGCAGATAAACAGAAGTATGATGTTGAGGCTTATAGTGACCTACACGGCACCTCCTCAGAACTGTCACCTCCTATACATCACCCAGACCCTTGACCACTGTGCCACAGTTCTGTTTCCACCACCGAGATCATGGATCATTTGCACCTCAACTTTATTTATCATGATACTTATCTCTCCCTGCAGTACCATGCCCCAAGAGGACCATGTACTCTCATTACAAAAACAGAAAATACTGAACAATTACAGGTCTAACGGCATCTGTGGAGAGAGAAGGGAGTAGAGTCTGGGTGATTCTTTGTCAAAGCTGTGTCAATACATAGTCAGCTTTGATAAAGAATCATCCAGACTCAAAACGTTTGCTCCCTTCTCTCTCCACAGATAATCAGGCCCGCTGCGATTGTTCAGGATTTTCTGTTTTTGATTCAGATTCCAGCATCCGCAATAGTTTGCTTTTACGGGCTTCCATTAGATATTCCATTATAGGGGCTGGTTTAGCTCACCAGGCTAAATCGCTGGCTTTTAAAACAGACCAAGCAGGCCAGCAGCACGGTTCGATTCCCGTACCAGCCTCCCCGGACAGGCGCCGGAATGTGGCGACTAGGGGCTTTTCACAGTAACTTCATTGAAGCCTACTCGTGACAATAAGCGATTTTCATTTTTTTTTCATTTTCATTTCAGATTGCTCTAAGAGTGTGCTGGACAAGTACTGCAGTGGTTTGCATCGTCTGCTTCAGTCTGGCTGACCAGCAAACTCTCCCACTCTTGACATCTGCCATCAGGTATATTGGGAGAATTTACAGGCTGTTTGGCCACACTGCAAACGCATATTCCGCAGCCATCAAGTTGTGAAATAGGACTTGAACCCAGAGTTTCTGGGCCAGAGGTAGGGAGGCTCCCCATTGTTCTAGAAGACCTTCTCTCAGTGACACTTCATCAAACACAAATTTATCAATTTCAGTCTGGAAATTTCAATTCACTTCCAGAATTCAGAGCCTTTTGACAGACAGAGCTCTAGATTTCTATTATCTTTTGTGAAATTAGGTGCTTAATATCTAAATGTTCTTGTTCTATTTTGTTATGCCCCTCGCTTACAATTAGTTTAATAGGTACTCGTCTTTTTACAACTTGAGCAGTTGATGTCGTACACATGGATTTCAGTAAGGCGTTTGATAAGGTTCCCCCTGGTCGGCTCATGAAGAAAGTAAGGAGGTGTGGGATAGAGGGAAATTTGGCCAATTGGATAAGTAACTGGCTATCACATAGAAGACAGAGGGTGGTGGTGGATGGAAAATTCTCAGACTGGAGTTACCAGCGGTGTACCACAGGGATCAGTGCCGAGTCCTTTGCTATTTGTGATTTTTATCAATGACTTGGAGGAGGGGGCTGAAGGGTGGGTCAGTAAATTTGCTGATGACACCAAGATTGGTGGAGTAGTGGATGAGGTGGAGGGCTGTTGTAGGCTGCAAAGAGACATTGAAAGGATGCAGAGCTCGGCCGAAAAATGGCAGATGGAGTTTAACCCTGATAAGTGCGAGGTGATTCATTTTGGTAGAAAAAATTTGAATGCGGATTACAGGGTCAACGGCAGAGTTCTGAGGAATGTGAAGGAACAGAGATCTTGGGGTTCATGTCCACAGATCTCTGATGGTTGCCACTCAAGTGGATAGAGCCATGAAAAAGGCTTATAGTGCGTTAGCGTTTATTAACAGGGGGCTTGAGTTGAAGAGCCACGGGGTTATGTTGCAACTATACATGACCCTGGTGAGACCACATTTGGAGTACAGTGTGCAGTTCTGGTCACCTCACTATAGGAAGGATGTGGAAGCATTGGAAAGGGTGCAAAGGAGATTTACCAGGATGCTGCCTGGTTTGCAGGATTGGTCTTATGAGGAAGCTAGGGCTTTTCTCTTTGGAGCGGAGGAGGATGAGAGGCAACTCATAGAACATAGAACATAGAACAGTACAGCACAGAACAGGCCCTTCGGCCCTCGATGTTGTGCCGAGCAATGATCACCCTACTCAAACCCACGTATCCACCCTATACCCGTAACCCAACAACCCCCCCCCCTTAACCTTACTTTTTAGGACACTACGGGCAATTTAGCACGGCCAATCCACCTAACCCGCACATCTTTGGATTGTGGGAGGAAACCGGAGCACCCGGAGGAAACCCACGCACACACGGGGAGGACGTGCAGACTCCACACAGACAGTGACCCAGCCAGGAATCGAACCTGGGACCCTGGAGCTGTGAAGCATTTATGCTAACCACCATGCTACCGTGCTGCCCCTCAACAGAGGTTTATAAGATGATGAGGGGGATAGATAAAGTGGACTTTCAGAGACTATTTCCTCGGGTGGATGTAGCTGTTACAAGGGGGCATAACTATAAGATTCAGGGTGGGAGATATAGGAGGGATATCTGAGGTAGGTTCTTTACTCGGAGAGTGGTTAGGGTGTGGAATGGACTGCCTGCTGTGATAGTGGAGTTGGACACTTTTGGAACTTTCAAGCGGTTATTGGATAGGCACATGGAGCACACCAGAATGACAGGGAGTGGGATAGCTTGATCTTGGTTCCCTCTCCTGGCAACACCGTCAAAATCACTGCCCCAGTGACATCAACAACAACAAATATCAATATTCTGTAAGCAATAATTTAAACAAAGTCAAATTTGAATGATAAAGAAACTTGCAATCTAATCATAATGTTTTATGTCTGTCTCAACCACTCTATTGATCGCGAGATTCAATTAGAAATGTTTAGCAATAGGAGAAATTCAGTTTGCCCCCTGGAAACGCTTTCAGATACCTTCAGGTACGCGCCTTTCTGAAAAAGCAGGTGGTATCATTTCCGCTGCTATTCCTTTTTTTAAAAATAATTTTATTGAAAAATTGAATTTATACAACAATAACGCACCATAGTAAAATACCAAAAATAACAATAATATTAACAATCATAAACATTCGCCCCACCTCCATGAACAAGACAGGATTTTAACAACATAGCAAATTAACACAATATAAAGTTACAGAATAGACACTACAATAAGGAACACCCCCCCCCCCCCCCCCCCCCCCCCCCCGGGTTGCTGCTGCTATTGACTAAGCTACCTATCTTTGAGCCAGGAAGTCCAGAAAAGGCTGCCATCGTTTATAGAACCCTTGTATTGATCCTCTCAAGGCAAATTTGACCCTTTCCAATTTTATAAATCCCGCCATGTCACTGATCCAGGTCTCCACACTTGGGGGCCTTGCATCCTTCCACTGCAGCAGAATCCTTCGTCGGGCTACTAGGGACGCAAAGGCCAGGACACCGGCCTCTTTCGCCTCCTGCACTCCCGGCTCTACCGCAACTCGAAAAATCGCGAGTCCCCACCCTGGTTTGACCCTGGATCCAACCACCCTCGACACTGTCCCCGCCACCCCCTTCCAGAATTCTTCCAGTGCTGGGCATGCCCAGAACATATGGGCGTGGTTTGCTGGACTCCCCGAACATCTGGTGCACCTGTCCTCACCCCCAAAGAACCTACTCATCCTAGTCCCGGACATGTGGGCCCGGTGCAGCACCTTAAATTGGATGAGACTAAGCCTCGCACATGACGAGGAAGAGTTGACCCTCTCCAAGGCATCCGCCCAAGTCCCGTCCTCTATCTGCTCCCAAAGTTCCTCCTCCCATTTAGCCTTCAGCTCCTCCACTGACGACTCCTCCACCTCCTGCATTACCTTATAGATGTCAGACACCTTCCCCTCTCCTACCCACACCCCCGAAAGCACTCTGTCCATCGTCCCCCACGACGGCAGCAGAGGGAATCCCTCTACCTGTCGCCTAGCAAACGCCTTTACCTGCAAGTATCTGAACATGTTCCCTTGGGGAAGGCCAAATTTATCTTCTAGTTCCCCCAGACCCACAAACCTCCCGCCAATAAACAGTCCCTCAATTTGCTGATGCCCGCCCTTTGCCACCACCCTAAATCCCCCATCCTTGTTCCCCGGGATGAACCGATGGTTGCCACCCAGTGGAGCCTCCATCGAGCCCCCTGTTTCCCCCCGATGCCGTCTCCTCTGTCCCCAGATTCTTAGGGTCGCCGCCACCACCGGGCTCGTGGTAAACCTCTTAGGGGAGAGCGGCAACGGTGCCATTACCATGGCACCCAGGCTCGTACCTCTACATGAAGCCATCTCCATTCTTTTCCACGCCACCCCTCCCCCCTCCATCACCCATTTACGCACCATTGACATTGGCTACCCAATAGTACCCCAGAAGGTTGGGCAGCGCCAGCCCGCCTCTATCCCTCCCTCGCTCCAGGAACACCCCCTTCACTCTCGGAGTCCCATGTGCCCACACAAAGCTCAAAATACTGCTAGTCACTCTCCTAAAGAAGGCCCTAGGGATAAAGATGGGCAGGCACTGAAAGAGGAACAAGAACCTCGGAAGCACCGTCATTTGACGGACTGTACCCTCCCCGCCAACGATAATGGCAGCATTTCCCACCTCTTGAACACCTCCTCCATTTGATCTACAAGTCTGGTGAAGTTATGCTTGTAAAGAGTCCCCCAGTCCCTGGCCACCTGCACCCCCAGGTACCTAAAGCTCTCCCCTGCCCGCCTAAGCGGGAGCCTACCAATTCCTTCCTCCTGGTCTCCAGGGTGCACCACAAACACCCCGCTCTTGCCGAAATTTAATTTATAACCTGAAAAGGTCCCAAACTCAACTAGCAACTCCATCACTCCCGGCATCCCTCCCACCGGGTCCGCCACATACAGTAACAGGTCATCGGCATACAATGACACCCTATGTTCCTCTCCACCACGCACCAAGCCTCTCCACCTCTCTGAATCCCTCAACGCCATCGCCAGCGGCTCGATTGCCAGTGCAAACAACAAAGGGGACAGGGGGCAACCCTGCCTGGTCCCTCGGTAAAGCCGGAAGTACTCAGACCTCCTCCTATTCGTGGCCACGCACACCATTGGGGCCTCATATAGCAACCTTACCCATCTAATGAACCCTTCACCAAATCCAAACCTCCCCAACACCTCCCATAGGTACCCCCACTCCACTCTATCGAAGGCCTTCTCCGCATCCAGCGCCACCACTATCTCTGCCTCCCCCTCAATCGCCGGCATCATGATGACATTCAACAATCTCCGCACATTCGTGTTCAGCTGCCTTCCTTTCACGAAACCTGTCTGGTCCTCGTGCACAACCCCTGGCACACAGTCCTCTATCCTGGTGGCCAGGATTTTTGCCAGGACCTTAGCATCCACGTTGAGGAGAGATATGGGCCTGTATGAACCACACTGCTGGGGTCCTTGTCCCTCTTTAAAATTAACGAGATCAGTGCCCGCGACATCGTCGGGGGCAAAGTCTCCCCTTCCCACGCTTCATTGAGTGTCCGCACCAGCAAGGGGCCCACTAGGTCCACAAACTTTTGATAAAATTCCACCGGGAACCCATCCGGCCCCGGTGCCTTCCCAGACTGCATCTGCCCGATCCCCTTAACTAGACTGTCCAGCTCAATTGGCGCACCCAACCACTCCACCTTCTCCTCCTGCACCTTCGGGAAAGAAAGCCCATCAAGGAACCTCTCCATTCCCTTCCCCTCCTCTCCCCCGTTGGCTCCGACCGGTACAGTTCCCCGTAAAAGTCCTTGAAGACCTCATTCACCTCTACCCCCTTCCGCACCACATTCCCACTCTTGTCTCTCACTCCAGCAATTTCCTTAGCCGCATCCCGCTTGCGGAGCTGATGAGCCAGCATCCTACTCGCCTTTTCACCATGTTCGTACACTGCCCCTTGTGCCTTCCTCCACTGTGCCTCCGCCTTTCTAGTGGTCAGCAAATCAAATTCAGGCTGCGCCTCTCCCCCAACAGTCCCTCCTCTGGTGCCTCTGCATACCACCTGTCCACCTCCAGCATCTTTCCCACCAGTCTATCCCTCTCACTCCTCTCCCTGTGTGCCCGGATGGATATCAGCTCCCCACGAATCACTGCCTTCAGGGCTTCCCAGACCATCCCCACCTGAACCTCCCCCGTATCATTCACCTCGAGGTACCCCTCAATACTTGCCCGGACCCTCCTACACACCTCCTCCTCCGCCAACAACCCCACATCCAACCGCCACAATGGACGTTGGTCCCGCACCTCCCCCATCTCCAACTCTATCCAATGCGGAGCGTGGTCGGAGATTGTAATGGCCGAATACTCGGCCTCCTCCACTCTCGGAATCAGTCCTCTACTCACCACGAAGAAATCTATCCGAGAGTAGACCCTATGTACGTGGGAGAAGAAAGAGTACTCGCGTGCCCTCGGCCTCACAAACCTCCATGGATCCACCCCACCCATCTGATCCATAAACCCTCTCAGTACCTTGGCCGCCGCCGGCCTCCTACCCGTCCTAGAGCTGGACCGATCCAGTGAAGGATCCAACACCGTATTAAAGTCCCCATGATCAGACCTCCCGCCTCCAGATCCGGGATCCGTCCCAACATACGCCTCAAAGCCCACATCGTCCCAATTTGGGGCATACACACTAGCCAGTACCACCTTCTCTCCTTATAGCCTGACCCTAACCATAACATACCTACCCCCTTATCCGCCAGCACCTCCGATGCCTGAAACAACACATTTTCTCCCACCAGAATCGCCACTCTCCGGTTCTTCACATCCAACCCAGAGTGGAAAACCTGCCCCACCCATCCCTTCCTCAGGCGGACCTGGTCCGACACCTTCAGGTGGGTCTCCTGAAGCATTGCCACATCTGCCTTTAGCCCCTTCAGGTGAGCCAGTACCCTCGACCGCTTCACCGGCCCATTCAACCCTCTCGCATTCCAGGTGACCAACCGGATCAGAGGCCCCCCTCCCCCGTTGACTAGCCATAGCCCGTCGACTGCCCGCCCCAGGCCAGCACCCCCTGCCCGACCCAGTCCCCACAGCAACAACACCTCTCCTCTGTCCCCCCAGCCCCCACCAGCTCCTTCCTGACCCTACCAGCAGCAACCCGGTATTCCCCTTTCCCCCCTCCCTTCCCCCCCAGGCTAGGAACCCTCCCAGCCGCGAACCGTCCTCCATTGTACTTCCATGGGTCAGTTAACTTCTGCTGACCCCGGAAACTCCCGCCAATAACCCGACCCCTCCCAAAGTGGGATCATCCCCCAATCTATCCCTCCTCCAGGCACCGCTCCAGTGCGGGGAAGAACCAGTTAAGGCCCCGCCTCCCCCGTCACCTTCTCCGCCCCCCAGCACAGGAAACCAGACAAAAGCCCACGTTTTCGCACTGCCCCACCACACCCTTCTGATGCAGCTCCCAAATAACAGCCCCACTCCATACCCCCAACCCAACATAGAATACAACAAACCCCCCCGACCCTCCCCGCAAGACACACAACTCAACCAATGCCCCACAGCAGAAAAAAACATAGCAGAACAACACCCACATAAATAACCATATCAAAATTGCAAAAGTACAAAAAAAAAACATAGCAACAGCAGAATCCAGCAGTAAGATATTACAACCGACCCCGCAACCCCAACCCCTAGTTCAAGTCCAGTTTCTCCGTCCGCATGAAGGCCCACGCCTCCTCCGGGGAATTAAAATAATAATGCCGGTCCGAATAAGTTACCCACAGGCACGCGGGCTGCAACATTCCAAACTTTATTTTTTGCCTGTAAAACACCTCCTTCGTCCGATTAAATCCGGACCGCCGCTTAGCCACCTCCGCACTCCAATCCTGGTAGATCCGTACTACCCCATTCTCCCACTTGCTGCTCTTCACCTTCTTGGCCCAGCGCAGCACACACTCCCGATCACTGAACCGGTGGAACCTCACCAGCACCGCACGCAGGGGTTCATTGTCCTTAGGCCTCCTGGCCAGTACTCTGTGTGCTCCCTCCAGCTCCAAGGGCAGATGGAAAGGCCCGGCCCCCACTAGCGAGTTCAGCATTATAGCCACATAGGTTGTCAGGTCCGACCCCTCCAGCTCCTCCGTAAGGCCCAAGATCTGCAGGTTTTTCCGCCTCCTGCGGTGATCAAGCTCCTCGAAACGTTCCTGCCACTTCTTGTGGAGTGCCTCGTGCCCCTCCACCTTACTCACGAGGACCACGGCCTCCTCCTCTCATTCAGTGGCCTGCGTCTGCAACTCCTTGATGGCAGAACCCTGGGTGGTCTGAATCTCCGACAGCCTTCTGTTTGTTTCCTGCAGAGAGCTCAGTACCTCAGCCTTGAAGTCTGTGAAGCAGCGCAGGAGAGCAGCTAGTTGCTCCTGGGCCCACTGTTTCCACTCCTCTGGAGCTCTGCCGGCGGCCATCTTGGATCCATTCCCCCGTTTTTTTCTGGGGAGCTGCTGCTGCTTTTTCCCCCTTTCCACTCCGAGTTCGAGTCACGGACTGCGGGGAAAGTCATTCAGCACACCTTCCCCCCCCACCGGGAGACATCGAAAAATTTCCGTTTTGGGCTCTAAAAAGTCAGTTTAAAATGGGAGCTCCCAAATGTGTGGCTTCCTACTTCATCACAGCCACCGGAAGTCTCCGCTGCTATTCCAACACAAGATACAGGATAGGGTGGTCTCCAGCACCTGGGTAGGGGAGGGGAAGGTTTCGGACATTTATTGGGAACTTCAGGAGGCGGAGGAAGCACCAGTGGAGAATCCCAAGGGCAAATGGGAGGAGGAGCTGGATGCGGTCCTGTAGGCAGACGCACTGAACACAGACAAGTCCTCCTCATCATGTGCCAGGCATAGCTTAATCCAGTGTACAGTTGCCAACTGGGCACACATGACAGCAACCAGGATGAGCAAGCTCTTTGGGGTTGAGGATAAATATGTGAGGTGTGCAGGAAGCCCTGAAGATCATGTCCACATGTTCTAGGAATGCCCGGCTCTTAAGGGATTCTGGCAGGGATTTACTAAGGCGATGTCCAAGATCTTAGGTACTCTGGTAGTGCAGAGTCCAGAGATAGCAATCTTTGTGTGTCAGACGATCCGGGAGTTAAGGAAGCGAAAGAGGCCGACTTATTGGCCTTGGCCTCCCTGGTAGCCCGGAGACAGATCCTTTTAATGTGGAGGGACTCGAATCCCCCAGAGTGTAGAGACCTGGGTTAGTGACATGGCTGGGTTTCTCAATCTCGAGAAAATAGAGTTTGCCTTGAGAGGGTCCCTGGCGGGGTTCTCTCGGCAGTGGCAGCCATTCCTCGATTTTCCAGGAGAGCAGTAAAGGTCAGCAGCAGCAGCAGCATTCCCCCCCCGGGAGGGTCGTTACGTTGTACTGTTCCCTTTCTTTGTACATACGGTTAATATTTTTTTCTCTTCGTTTTGTGAATCGTTGCGTACGGTTATGCAAAAAGTATGTTTTTGATAAAACTTTGAATAATAATATTATTTTTTTAATGTTTAGCAAATTGATTTATTATTTATGAGGAAACTAGCATCAAGGACAGCACATTAACATCATACTGATCAGCATCTCTGAAGGTTTGTTGCACTAATGCACCAGTTATTAAAACCATTGTTTAATGCTGCAGGGAAATAAAATCTGAAACTCCTGGTACTGGACATTTCAGGTTCAGGTTCCAAATTCTATCGGCTTCTTTTTCAATCTGATTAGTTCAAAAGGTATAAGGATGATTTACAGATTTGATTAACCAGGATTGGAGTTCATGCCCTCCTTGTGCGTTGGGTTAGCTCATTTGACACAACTCCGGCTTCTGCGGCAAACGTTTGTGTGGTTAATCCCACATCAGGATGTACAAGATTGACAAACAACCCAATATAGTACCAAGGGAAGGAGCACCACTAGATTATCGAAAGATGCCTCGCGAACAGTGGTCCAGACTGGGTTAAAACTGGGGGAAACAAAGAAAATTACAGCACACGAACAGGCACTTCAGCCCTCCACACCTGCACAAACCATGCTGCCCGTCTGAACTAAAACCTCCTACCCTTCCGGGGACCATATCCCTCTATTCCCATCCAATTTATGCATCTGTCAAGACGCCCATTAAAAGTCACCATTGTATCTGCTTCCACTACCTCCCCCGGCAGAGTTCCAGGCTCCCACCACACTGTAAAATACTTCCCTCGTACATCTCTTCTAAACTTTGCCCTCGCAACTTAAACCTATGCCCCCTACGAATTGACTCTTCCACCCTGGGAAAACATTTCTGACTGTCCACCCTGTCCATTATTATTTTGCAGACATCAGGTCACCCCTCAACCTCAGTCGTTCCAGTGAAAACAAATTGAATTTATTCAACCTCTCCTAATAGCTAATGCCCTCCATACCAGGCAGCATCCTGGTAAATCTTTTCTGTAATTGAACACTATATTCAAAGTGCGACCTAACTAAGGTTCTATACAGCTGCAACATGACTTGTCAATTTTTAAACTAAATGCCTCGGCCTCGGTATATTTCCCATCTGTACTAGACCTTCCAAAATGCATTACCATATATTTGTCCGGATGAAACCCCGTCTGTCATCTATCTCCCCAAATCTCGAACTGACCTATATCCTGCTGTGTCCTCTGACAGTCCTCATCGCTATCCACAATTCCACAAACCTTTGTCTCATCTGCCAACTTACTAATCAGACCAGTTACATTTTCCTCCAAATCATTGATATATATTACAAACAGCAACGGTCCCAGCACTGATCCCTGAGGAACGCCACTAGTCACAGCTCTCCGATTAGAAACGCACCCTTCCACTGCTACCCACTGTCTTCTTTATAATAATAATAATCTTTATTGTCACAAGTAGGCTTACATTAACACTGCAATGAAGTTATTGTGAAAGTCCCCCAGTCGCCACATTCCGGCACCTGATCGCGTACAGAGGGAGAATTCAGAATGTCCAATTCACTAACAGCACGTCTTTCAGGACCTGTGGGAGGAAACGGAGCACCTGGAGGAAACCCACGTAGACACAGGGAAACGTGACGATTCCACCAGACAGTGACCCAAGCCCGGAATCGAACCGGAGACCCTGGAGCTGTGAAGCAACAGTGCTACCCACTGTGCCACCATGCCAGTTCTGAATCCATCTTGCCAGCTCACCTCTGATCCCATGCTACTTCACCTTCTGTACAAGTCTGCCATGAGGGACCTTGTCAAAAGGCCTTACTGAAGTCAGAGAGTAGTGGGGGCATGGAATGCACTGCCTGTGGTAGTAGTTGAGTCGGAAAAGTTAGGGACCTTCAAGCGGCTATTGGATAGGTACTTGGATTAGGGTAGAATAATGGAGTGTAGGTTAACTTCTTAAGGGCAGCACGGTAGCATTGTGGATAGCACAATTGCTTCACAGCTCCAGGGTCCCAAGTTCGATTTCGACTTGGGTCACTGTCTGTGTGGAGTCTGCACATCCTCCCCGTGACTGCGTGGGTTTCCTCCGGGTACTCCGGTTTCCTCCCACAGTCCAAAGATGTGCAGGTTGAGTGGATTGGCCATGAAAAATTGTCCAAAATTCTATGATTAACCTAGGACAAAAGTTCGGCGCAACATCGTGGGCCGAAGGGCCTGTTCTGTGCTGTATTTCTCTATCTATCTAAGTCCATGTAGACAACAATGCAATTAAATACTGCTTCAGAGAAACCCATCTAACCCAAGGGCCAAGGTAGCATTTGCCAATCGACCTATCTTGCACATCTTTGGACTGTGGGAGGGAACCCACACAGACATGGGACAAGTCCAAACACCACACAATCACCCAAAGCTGGAATCAAACCCAGGTCCCGGGCGCTTTGAGCCAGCAATGCTAACCAATGTGACACCATGCTGCCCCAAACAGGGACCTCCGGTGGCAGCCACAGAGTGAATGGTTGCATATTTGGTGGCTTTCGCTCAAGATGGATTTTTTTGATCCTTCCCCACCCGAATGTTGTGGTGTTTGAGGGCAAAACGTTGGGACAAAGAATACAGCACAGGAACAGACCCTTCGGCCCTCCAAGCCTGTACCAGCCATGATACCAACCTTTGCCAAAACCCTCAGCACTTCACTTCCTTGCGCCCTATCCGTCTATACCCATCCTATCCATGTGTTTGGCAAGATGCCTTTTGAACGCCGTTAACGTATCTGCTTCCACAACCTCCCCTGGCAGCACGTTCCAGGCACTCGCCACCCTCTGTGTAAAAAAACCTGCCTTGCACGTCTCCTCTAAACCTTACCCCACGGACGTTAAACCTGTGCCCCCTGGTGACTGACCCCTCCACCCAGAGTGCTTGCCCATCCACTCTATCCATGCCCCTCATAATCTTGTCGACCTCTAACAGGTCACCCCTCAACCTCAGTCTTTCTAATGAAAACAGTCCAAGTCTATTCAACCTCTTCACATAGCTAACACCCTCCAGACCAGACAACATCCTGGTAAACCTCCTCTGCACCATCTACAAAGCCTCCACATCCTTCTGGCAGTGTGGCGACCAGAATTGTGCACAAAATTCCAAGTGCGGCCTTACCAAGGTTCAACAAAACTGTCGCACGACTTGGCAGTTTTTATACTCTATGCCCCATCCAATGAAGGCAAGCATTCTGTATGCTTTCTTGACTAGTTGAAAATGAAAAATGAAGCTTCCAGTGGCAGTTATGCAGCAGTAAGCCACACATGTGGGAGCTCCCGTTTTAAAGAGATTTTTCGGCTCTTTTGAGAGCCCAAAACGGAAATTTTTCGACGTCTCCCGGTGGGGGAAGGTGTGCTGAACGACTTTCCCTGCAGTCCATGACTCGAACTCGGAGTGGAAAGGGGGAAAAAACAGCAGCAGCTCCTCAGAAAAAACGGGGGAAGGGATCCAAGATGGCCACCGACAAAGCTCCAGGGGAGTGGAGACTCTGGGCCCAGAAACAACAAACTGATCTCCTGCGCTGCTTTAAAGAATTCAAGGATGAAGTACTGAGCTCTCTGCAGGAAACAAACAGAAGGCTGTCAGAGATTCAGTCCACCCAGGGTGCTGCCATCAAGAAGTTGCAGACGCAGGCCATTGAACGAGAGGAGGAGGCCGTGGTCCTCGCGAGTAAGGTGGAGGGGCACAAAGCACTCCACAAGAAGTGGCAGGAACGCTTTGAGGAGCTGGATCACCGCATGAGGCGGAAAAACCTGCGGATCCTGGGCCTTGCAGAGGGGCTGGAGGGATCGGACCTGACAGCCTATGTGGCTGTAATGCTGAATTCGCTAGTGGGGGCTGGATCTCTCCATCTGCCCTTGGAGCTGGAGGGAGCGCACAGGGTGCTGGCCAGGAGGCCCAAGGAAGATGAACCCCCGCGTGCGGTGCTGGTGAGGTTCCACCGGTTCAGTGATCGGGAGTGCGTGCTGCGCTGGGCCAAGAAGGTGAAGAGCAGCAATTGGGAGAATGGGGTAGTGCGGATCTACCAGGACTGGAGTGCAGAGGTGGCTAAGCGGCGGTCCGGATTTAATCGGACGAAAGACGTGCTTTATAGAAAAAAGATAAAGTTCGGAATGTTGCCGCCCGCGCGCCTGTGGGTAACTTATTCGGACCGGCATTATTATTTTGATTCCCCGGAGGAGGCGTGGGCCTTCGTGCGGACGGAGAAACTGGACTTGAACTAGGGGTTGGGGGTTGCGAGGTCGGCTGTAAGATATTAGTGCTGGATTCTGCTGTTGCTGTGTTCTCTTTTCTTCTGTTGTTTTCTTCTTGTTTTAGTACTTTTGCAATTTTGATATGGTTATTTACGGAGGGGTTGTTCTGCTATGTTTTTGTTTTTGTGCTGTGGGACATTGTCTGGGCTGTGTATCTTGAGGGGAGGGTCGGGGGGGTATGTTGTATTCTATGCCGGAGTGGGGGTATGGAGTGGGGCTGATATTTGGGAGCTGCGTCAGAAGGGTGTGGTGGGGCAGTGCAAAAGCGCGGGCTTTCCTCTGGTTTCCCGTGCTGCGGGGCTGGGGGGTGGAGATGGTGACGGGGCCTTAACTGGTTCTTCCCCGCGCTGGAGCGGTGCCAGGAGGGGAAATAGATTGGGGGATGATCCCACTTCGGGAGGGGTCGGGCTATTGGCGGGAGTTTCCGGGGTCAGCAGAAGTTAGCTGACCCACGGAAGTACAATGGAGGACGGTTCGCGGCTGGGAGGGTTCATAGCCTGGGGTGGAAAAGGGGGGGGGGGGGGGGGGAATACCGGGTTGCTGCTGGTAGGGTCAAGAAGGAGCTGGTGGGGGCTGGGGGGACAGAGGTGAGGGGTTGTCGCTATGGGGACGGGGTCGAGCAGGGGGTGCTGGCCTGGGGCGGGCAGTCAACGGGCTATGGCTAGCCGACGGGGGAGACGGGCGGGACGCCCTCTGATCCGGTTGGTCACCTGGAATGTGAGAGGGTTGAATGGGCCGGTGAAGCGGTCGAGGGTACTGGCTCACCTGAAGGGGCTAAAGGCGGATGTGGCAATGCTTCAGGACACCCACCTGAGGAAGGGATGGGTGGGGCAGGTTTTCCACTCGGGGTTGGATGTGAGGAACCGGGGAGTGGCGATTCTGGTGGGGAAAAATGTGTTGTTTGAGGCATCGGAGGTGGTGGCGGATAAGGGGGGTAGGTATGTGATGGTTAGGGGCAGGCTACAAGGAGAGGTGGTACTGGCTAGTGTGTATGCCCCAAATTGGGACGATGCGGGCTTTATGAGGCGTATGTTGGGACGGATCCCGGATCTGGAGGCGGGAGGTCTGATCATAGGGGGGGACTTTAATACGGTGTTGGATCCTTCACTGGATCGGTCCAGCTCTAACGGGTAGGAGGCCGGCAGCGGCCAAGGTACTGAGAGGGTTTATGGACCAGATGGGTGGGGTGGATCCATGGAGGTTTGTAAGGCCGAGGGCACGCGAGTACTCTTTCTTCTCCCACGTACATAGGGTCTACTCTCGGATAGATTTCTTCGTGGTGAGTAGGGGACTGATTCCGAGAGTGGAGGAGGCCGAGTATTCGGCCATTGCAATCTCCGACCACGCTCCGCATTGGATAGAGTTGGAGATGGGAGAGGTGCGAGACCAACGTCCGTTGTGGCGGTTGGATGTGGGGTTGTTGGCGGAGGAGGAGGTGTGTAGGAGGGTCCGGGCAAATATTGAGGGGTACCTTGAGGTGAATGATACGGGGGAGGTTCAGGTGGGGATGGTCTGGGAAGCCCTGAAGGCAGTAATTCGTGGGGAGCTGATATCCATCCGGGCACACAGGGAGAGGAGCGAGAGGAGTGAGAGGGATAGACTGGTGGGAAAGATGCTGGAGGTGGACAGGAGGTATGCAGAGGCACCAGAGGAGGGACTGTTGGGGGAGAGGCGCAGCCTGCAGGCTAAATTTGATTTGCTGACCACTAGAAAGGCGGAGGCACCCGGGGCGAGCAGGGAACAGGACATGGCTAATCGGCAGGGGAAGGGGGCGGGTCGTCCCGCGACCCGGCTGATCACTTGGAACGTGAGGGGGTTGAATGGGCCGGTCAAGAGATCAAGGGTATTCTCACACCTGAAGGGACTGAAGGCTGATGTAGCAATGTTACAGGAGACCCATTTGAAGGTAGTGGACCAGGTTCGCCTGAGAAGGGGGTGGGTGGGACAGGTGTTCCACTCTGGATTGGACGCAAAGAACCGGGGGGTGGCGATTCTGGTGGGAAAGAGGGTGTCGTTCGTGGCGGAGGAGGTGGTGGCGGATAAGGAGGGTAGGTATGTGATGGTGAAGGGTAAGCTGCAGGGGGAGAAAGTGGTGATGGTCAACGTATATGCCCCGAACTGGGATGACGCGGGTTTTATGAGGCGCCTATTGGGCCTCATTCCGGGACTGGAGGCAGGGGGCTTGATCATGGGGGGGGACTTTAACACAGTGCTGGACCCCGGGCTAGACAGATCGAGCTCAAGGACCAATAGGAGGCCGGCAGCGGCAGAAGTGCTGAGGGGGTACATGGAGCAGATGGGAGGAGTAGACCCATGGAGGTTTGGTAGGCCGAGGGCGAGGGAGTATTCCTTTTTCTCCCACGTCCATAGAGTGTACTCCAGAATCGATTTCTTCGTGTTGAGCAGGGGGCTGATCCCGAGGGTACGGGAAGCTGAGTACTCGGCCATTGCGATCTCTGATCATGCACCGCATTGGGTGGATGTGGAAATGGGGGAGGCGCGGGACCAGCGCCCGCTGTGGCGGCTGGATGTGGGGCTGTTAGCGGACGACGAGGTGTGTAAAAGGGTCCGGAAGAGCATTGAGAGCTATCTGGACTTGAATGACACGGGTGAGGTGCAGGTGGGGATGGTCTGGGAGGCCCTGAAGGCAGTGATCAGGGGAGAGCTGATCTCCATAAGGGCGCACAGAGAAAGAAAGGAGAGGCAGGAGAGGGAGAGGCTGGTGGGGGAGCTATTGGAAGTGGATAGGAGATATGCGGAGGCACCAGAGGAGGGGCTGCTGGGAGAACGGCGCAGCCTGCAGGTCAAGTTCGACCTGCTGACCACCAGGAAGGCAGAGACGCAGTGGAGAAGGGCACAGGGCGCGGTCTATGAGTATGGGGAAAAGGCGAGCAGGATGCTGGCACACCAGCTTCGCAAACGAGATGCGGCTAGGGAGAGTGGGGGAGTGAAGGAGAGGGGCGGGAAGGTAGTGCAGAAGGGGCAAGAAGTGAACGGGGTCTTCAGGGATTTTTACAAGGAGTTGTATCGGTCTGAGCCGCCGACGAGGAGAGGGGGAATGGAGGACTTCCTAAACAAATTGAGGTTCCCAAGGGTCCAGGAGGGGCTGGTAGAAGGGCTGGGGGCGCCAATAGGGCTAGAGGAGCTAGTCAAGGGAATAGGTCAGATGCAAGCGGGGAAGGCGCCGGGGCCAGATGGGTTCCCGGTGGAATTCTATAAGAAAAATGTGGACTTGGTGGGACCGGTACTGGTACGAGCCTTTAATGAGGCGCGAGAGGGGGGGGTTCTGCCCCCGACAATGTCGCAGGCTCTGATCTCCCTGATATTGAAGCGGGATAAAGACCCCGTGCAGTGCGGGTCCTACAGGCCTATCTCGCTTCTGAACGTGGATGCCAAGTTGCTGGCAAAGATCCTGGCAGCTAGAATAGAGGATTGTGTGCCAGGGGTAATCCATGAGGACCAGACGGGGTTCGTGAAGGGGCGGCAGCTCAACACGAACGTGCGGAGATTGCTGAATGTAATTATGATGCCGGCAGTGGAGGGGGAGGCTGAGATAGTGGTAGCGCTGGACGCGGAGAAGGCATTCGATAGGGTGGAGTGGGAGTACCTGTGGGAGACGTTGGAACGGTTTGGGTTTGGGGAAGGGTTTATTAAGTGGGTGAAGTTGCTCTACTCGGCCCCGACGGCGAGTGTAGTGACAAACGGGAGGAGGTCGGAGTATTTCGGGCTCCACCGAGGGACCAGGCAGGGATGTCCCCTATCCCCCCTACTTTTCGCACTGGCGATTGAACCGTTGGCGATGGCACTGAGGGGTTCAGGGGGGTGGAGAGGACTGACTAGGGGAGGGGAGGAACATCGAGTATCGCTGTATGCGGATGATCTACTGCTGTACGTGGCAGACCCAGAAGGGGGAATGCCGGAGATAATGGAACTATTAGCAGAGTTTGGGGACTTTTCGGGGTACAAACTAAATTTGGGCAAAAGCGAGGTTTTTGTGATACACCCGGGGGACCAGGGAGAGGGTATTGGGAGACTCCCCTTCAAGCGAGCAGGAAAGAGCTTTAGGTACTTAGGGGTGCAGGTGGCAAGGAACTGGGGGACCCTCCACAAGTTGAACTTTTCCAGGCTGGTGGAACAGATGGAGGAGGAATTTAAGAGGTGGGACATGGTACCGTTGTCGCTGGCGGGGAGGGTGCAGTCAATCAAAATGACGGTCCTCCCAAGGTTCTTGTTTTTATTTCAGTGCTTGCCCATCTTCCTCCCTAGGGCCTTCTTCAAAAAGGTGACGAGTAGCATCATGAGCTACGTGTGGGCGCATGGCATCCCAAGGGTGAGGGGGGTCTTTTTGGAGCGGAGTAGGGACAGTGGAGGGCTGGCACTGCCCAATCTCTCGGGGTACTACTGGGCGGCAAATGTGTCAATGGTGCGCAAGTGGATGATGGAAGGGGAGGGGGCAGCTTGGAAACGAATGGAGAGGGCGTCCTGTGGCAACACAAGCCTGGGGGCCCTAGTAACGGCACCATGGCCGCTCCCCCCCACGAGGTACACCACGAGCCCGGTGGTGGCGGCCACCCTCAAGATATGGGGGCAGTGGAGGCGACATAGGGGGGAAATGGGAGGTCTGTTGGCGGCGCCAATAAGAGGGAACCATAGATTCATCCCGGGGAACATCGACGGGGGATTTCAGAGCTGGTACAGGGTGGGCATACGGCAGCTGAAGGACCTGTTTATAGAGGGGAGGTTTGCGAGCCTGGGAGGGCTGGAGGAGAAGTTTGAGCTCCCCCCGGGAAACATGTTCAGATATTTACAAGTGAAGGCATTTGCTAGGCGGCAGGTGGAGGGGTTTCCCCTGCTCCCCAGTAAGGGGGCGAGTGATAGGGTGCTCTCGGGGGTCTGGGTCGGAGGGGGGAAGATATCAGACATCTACAAGATAATGCAGGAGGCGGAAGCAGCATCAGGGGAGGAGCTGAAAGCCAAGTGGGAAGGGGAGCTGGGAGAGCAGATAGAAGACGGGACGTGGGCGGATGCACTGGAGAAGGTCAACTCTTCCTCCTCGTGTGCGAGACTGAGCCTCATTCAATTTAAGGTGCTGCATAGAGCTCACATGACGGGGACAAGGATGAGCCGGTTCTTTGGGGGTGAGGACAGGTGTGTCAGATGTCTGGGAAGCCCAGCGAACCATGTGCATATGTTCTGGGCATGTCCGGTGCTGGAAGGGTTCTGGAAGGGGGTGGCAAGGACGGTGTCGAAGGTGGTGGGGTCCAGGGTCAAACCAGGATGGGGGCTTGCGATCTTTGGGGTCGGGGTAGAACCGGGGGTACAGGAGGCTAGGGAGGCCGGAATACTGGCCTTTGCGTCCCTAGTGGCTCGACGAAGGATATTAATTCAATGGAAGGACGCGAGGCCTCCAAGCGTCGAAACTTGGATTAACGATATGGCTAGCTATATTCAGCTAGAAAGGATCAAATTTGCCCTGAGAGGGTCGGTACAGGGATTCGCCAGGCGGTGGCAACCTTTCCTTGACTTTTTAGATCAGAGATAGACGTTCGGGGTCGTGGCAGCAGCAACCCGGGGGGGGGGG